>NW_020947390.1:10413544-10470265 GCF_900497805.2 Vombatus ursinus | reverse complement strand
TAAGCTCAGGAATCTTGATTTCTCAATGACTTAGTGTAAAGTTATAATTAACAGAAAATTTGTTATTCCTCATACCTCCAGCTCCTGGAAAACTCAAGGATATCAAGCCAGCAGCTCAACAGGAGTGAGATCTGTGAACTGCTACTGGTGGATATCTGTCCCTGGGGAACAGTTGAGTGGGCAACTTTGTGAAGACTAAGATAAACCCTCTTGACTCAGTTTCCCATACAAAAAACTTCCTACCTGGTTAATCTGGATATACACCTCTGCTGCATGATAGGCTGTTCCAAAAGGTTAAATACATTTCTTACTTGAAATCAAACAGAACTAAAGATGCTTTATCCCATTATACCTATGTTGAGTGATTCTGTGCCTTCAGGCTTATGCCTGGAGGACCAGTTTTCATGCTGTTATAATCATATCCCTGTTTCTTCTTTTAATAGCAAATCTCTCTAACCAGGGCAGGGCAGACTGTAATGAGTCTTATTGTTGTGATATTCCAGACCTCTGCGCTGCTATAGGGTGCAAGTATGTAAGATCTTACTATTTTAAATCTGAAATTATAATCATTTCCATATCATAAACAACTAAGTAGATGAGTACTTGGGATTGCCATCTATGTAATTATATATTCATATGTAAAGTTATGTCATTGAAATAAACCATTATATAGAGCATGCTCTGAAATTCAAGCAAATTACACAAAAGTTACCTTAAGTATGTCCCCATTGTTTAGAGAGTATTTAAGGAGCAATTGTTTATGTCTGTGTAATGTCTCTTCCATTTGAACATGATTAACAACTGAACACATTTTACTGCAGACAACTCATTTGCTATACACTATTGTCTCTATACAATTTAGATTTAATTACTTAGCATATTTACACATCCTATCCAAGGCCTTTTGTTACAATTGGAGTTAAATAAACATATTTTAAGTAAACTCATTTGTGTAGCCATTGAACCTAGAAATAAAAGTAATCTATTTATAAAGAGTGTTGTTACCTATGTGTTTGTGTCTGGCATTAGATCCTTAATAGCATCTAATCCTCTTGAGGTAGAAATTGACTGGTGTGGAATTAGCTGGAGCAGAAAAGTTTGAAAAGTAACAAGATCAGATAATTATATATGTCAAATGTAAGTCATTCTAATGGGATGCATGTTTTAATAATAAGTTCTAAAAATTTGGTTCAGGACTTTATACATATGTACATGTATGTATATATAACATTATTTACCCTCTACACAAACCAGGCATTTTCTGTTTATTTGTTTGTTTGTTTGTTTTTTGGGGGGGGTATGCTTAATTTAAAAGGTTTTTAGAGTTCTACCTTCTGTGGTACTTTAAAATGTTTAGGTTTTGATATCTCAGTTGTTATTCGAATTTCTTGAATATATCAACATAACAATTTGCTAACTTATATCACAGGACTGTTATAAGTAGTAAAACTGAAATTTTCTCCTTTATGAGGCTTAAATCTGAGATAAAGAATGAAATAAATGAACATCAGTCTTAATAAGTTGAATGATAGAGGGGCAGCTAGATGGAACAGTGGATAGAGCACCGGCCCTGAAGTCAGGAGGACCTGAGTTCAAATGTGGAATCAGACCAAATACTTGATACTTACTAGCTGTGTGACCCTGGGCAAGTCACTTAACCCCAATTCCCTAAAAAAAGAACAAAAAAAAAAAAGAAAAGCACTCTTAACTGATGGAGTCTGAATACAGAGCAAAGCATACTGTTTTTCACTTTCTTTCAGTTTTTTCTTTTTCTTTCTTTCTTTCTTTTTGGTTTCTTTCACAACATGATTAAAATAGAAATATATTTTTCATGATTGCACATGTATAACCTATAGCAAATTGCTTACTGTCTCAGGGAGTGCGGAGAAGAGGGAAGGAGAAAGAGAATTTGGAACATAACATTTTAAACTTCTTTTTTTATGGGCAATTGGGGTTAAGTGACTTGCCCAAGGTCACACAGCTAGTACGTGTCCAGTGTTTGGTCTGACGCCAGATTTGAACTCAGGTGCTCCTGACTTCAGGGCCGGTGCTCTATCCACTGTGCCACCTAGCTGCCCCGGGACATAACATTTTAAAAAGACAAATGTTAAAAATTGTTTTTATATACAATTGGGAAAAATAAAATATTATTTTAAAAAAAGGAAAAGTAATCTTAACCTTAGCTTACATGTCTACTTTGGGAAATGCTAAATCTTTAACCAGAAGGGCTTATGTTACAAGTTAGATCCTCATGAATTTCTTTTTAGTATTCTTCCTTCACTGTGTTGTTAGCAATGTCTATATCAGGTACATACAGGGTTATGTAAAAACTTAAATTTTCTGACATTTCATGTGAACTATGGGTTCCTAATTTGACATTCCTCTTATAACTCTGTTCTTAATAGGATTAGAACCATAAAGTTTGAGCTAGTTTTCATCACATAAACTAGCAAATGGAAAAGCAAGAGGTTGTACTAAATTGTATTGAGTCTTGTAACTGGCAGATTTTAGGAGAAACATCTAAGAATCTCTACAAGTAACCTGAACCAAAGAAGATCTTCTAGGAGAAGCCCTTCCCTTCAGAGCTGCTCTGAAAACAGGTCCATTCCAGAATGCCCAAGAGGAGATATTTTCAGAAACCAAATGACTGCATGAGACATCTGAGTTCTAAGATATGATGTGCTGATGAAATGGACATTGGGAATGAGTCACTAAGAAAGAGCCTGAATGTTCGCCATTTCCTCTCATTCTTTCCCCATCACTGCTATCTCTGTAAGGCCTGCTTGCCTAAGAGGACTGTCCCCAGTGGATCTCCTCTCTTTCTCCTCTCATACTGTTCCCCTCATGGTGGAATATTGGGGCTTAATAATTAACAATCTATAACAAAGTGTTTAATGCCTTCAGGTCTTTTTGTATCCTGGTGATTCAATACTGAAAGGCAGATAGATTTGATGTCATTTGATTATTGGCACGTCAGTTAGTGATTCATTGAGGAAGTGTCCTCATTGAATCAAAGGAGGGAATTGAAGAGATCAAATAATATTACCTGGAGTTTCTGCTGTATTGATTTCTACTGTATTAATTATACAATGTAATTGATTTTATGCCATATTGATTTTTATAATTGAGTCTACATCTGCCCAGAGTTATCTTTTCTAGACTTATCTATCTGCCTAGAGTTACCTTGAGTTGAGTTCAGAAATCTTGCTTTCCCTTTGAGTTACTTTAATTTAGTTAAAAGAAAACTTGTTTTCCCTTCACTTAGCTTCTGGAAAATTGCAGGACATCTGTTTATCTGTCTTTGAAGGCTTACAAACTGACCTGGTATATTTCCACAAGATGTATTGTCTGTCACTTCCTATTCTTGTGCAAATAGGGGAGTTTTTATATTTTCCAAGAAGACAGCAAGTCTGGTAATTTTGATCCCCTGGCAAAGATTACAAGATGCAGATGGGTTCCATAAAATAATGAGCATTCCTTAATTATTAGAGAGTGGTGGTTACTAGCCCATGTGGGTGCTAACCAGCTTTCTTTAATGTAACTAATCATATTGTCACCATATCCACAATACTATAAACCAATATAACCAATGTAACTCTTAACCAATCACATTGTCTTTTTCACTTACCCAACTCTGTACTTCCCAAAACTGTATGAAGGCTAGTAGGGCCTACCTTTGGGGTCTTTATCGAGAGGCTATAGACCCAATTTATTGGTTACTGCTAGCTTAACTAATAAATTGATCATGCTCAGACCACTGAATTTCAGTTTACTTTAATTTTCAAACATAACAGTAGTGTGGAGAGAGATTTGACCAAAGTAGACTGGAAAGAGTGAGCAGAGAGTGAGTGAGGAGAAGATCCAGTGAGTATATATGGAAGACAGGGAAAGGGAGTGAGATGTGAGAGAGCAGGCAAGTCAGGAGCTAATACAACTCATCTATGTCTGGGTCTTGAGTTAAGAAGGACGCTAGGCATCAGTCTGAGTCCTAATACCCCCATATGTGGTGCATTTACCAGCAGGAAAGAGCAGTTCAATGAGTTTCTCTGAAATTAATTAGGTTGGCCCTTCGATAACAGATATATTAAGTCTTTAACTGTCCCATATTTGAAGCCTTTACACCTTGGACCATATAGGGTTTATATCAAATATACAATTCAAAAATTTTTTGTAAAAATTCATTATTTCAATATTGGTTCAATATATATATATTAAAAAAAATAACCCACTATCGATCAAAACATCACAAGGAATTGGCAAACAGGCACTTAGTTCTTTGAGCATGCATAATCTTCTTTTCCTGATGTCAAACCACATGGATTTTTGGTGATCCTATTTCTGAAAGGGCATGATGATGTATAATGTAGAGACCCAGCCTCAACTCAGAACATGTATAGGTATTCTGTGACCATTTCCCATTTGCTTACTCTTGTGGTGAAGACAAGCCTTTTAATTGGCTGAGCACTGTATACAAAAGGCACTAACTGGCCAAATCACTGTCTTCCCAATGGGTTAGCAAGACAGGAACAGTAAGTTTCCAGGAGAGAGGTAGTATCTATCCCCATCAGGACCTCCATGATGCAGCAAACACAAGGTGCCTCTATTTCTTTGCCTCTTTTTATCTATTTCTACTTTTAGTTGAATGAATATCAGAGATGGAATACACTAAGCTGTGACCTCATTTGTAGCAACTACTTTAATACTGAGCCTACTCAGGGACTGAATTGGTAAAGGAGCAAGTGTGTCTAGATACATCTGTACTTCTGTTCTTGCTGTACAGAGGTCCCTTCCAACTGTAGAGCTATGATCCTATGAGAAGATGTTGAATAGTCTTTTGATAAAATCCAACATCAATTTATTATTAAAACACTAAAATGTATTTGTGTTAGCCTTTATCATTCCTAATAGACTATAAATTTCCTGAAGGCAGGGATCATGTTTTTATATTCAGTCATCTTCATATACTCTGTGATACTTAGCATATATTATCTTGTACATATATGCTTCATAAATATTTGTTAACTAAATGATATTTGTCAACTTCCCCTCAGATTTAGTGCTTCATTTCCTATTACATGATGAAGATGTTTACTTAGATATCTACTTTCACTTTAAAAATCACACGTCCAAAACTAACTTGTATAAAACTGGTTCCTTCTCTTGAAGGTATTTTTGTCAATCATTCTCTCAGTCACTTTGACAATTCCAGCATCTCTGCCAAGAAAACCCCAAATGGGGTCACAAAGAGTTGGACTTGACAGAAGCAAATGAACAATAACAACAAAATAGGGATAATAATAGCAGCTATTTTGCAGGATTGTTGTGAGGATCAAATGAGATAATGCATCTAATGTGTTATATAAATGTGAGCTGCTATTATCATTGTGATCTTGGGGAGCAGGCAGTATGATATAGAGCAATGATTTTTAATCTTTCATTAACATAAAAATCAAGCAATTGTCACCCATTAAGAGCCAGAGGAAGAAAAGATGAATTGTAATGATTAGTGACTCCATGCTAAGAAGTACTAAATACTGACCTCATAACAATACAGATATTCCCTTTTTTCTGATGGCTTGGGTCCAAGATATGATAAAGAATCTCCTAAGATTCGTCAACCCCAATGACAAACTGCCCAATTCTGGTAGTTCAGATAAAGCTGGTTTCCCTTTGCAAAAACTTAAAAAAAAAAACAAACCCAGACTGAATTTATCATCTTCCCTCCTAAACATATCCTTTCCCTCTAATCCCTTTCTCTTAATGACACAACTCTTCTCCTAATCTCCCAGGATCATGACCTTGGAGTTATCTTTGAGGCCCTGGAGGATTCACAGGCACTATTCATGATTTCTGGCTCTGGATGAAGTGTTGGAAGTTGTGGGTTTCATGGTTTGTTGTGTTGTTTTTTTTTTATTAAGGCCTTTATATGTATGTATGTACATATATATGTGTGTGTGCATGTGTATGTGTGTGTATATATGTGTATATATATATATAATATATATATATATTATATATATATATATTCAATATACCTCAGTCTATTTATTTGGAGGTAGATAGCATGTTTCGTAATGAGTCGTTTGGAATTGTGCTTGGTCATAGTGTGGATCAGAGTTCCTAATCTTTCAAAGTTGACTATTTTTACAATATCATTATCATATAAATTGTTCTCCTAGCTCTGATCACTTCGCTGTTCATCAGTTCATACAACTCTTTGCAGGTTTTTCTGAAGCCATCCCCATCATTATTTCTTATAACACAGTAGTTTTCCATTATATAGACATACCATTACTTGTTCAGCTATTCCCCAATTTCTAGGTACCCCCTCAGCTTCCAATTCTTTGCTACTACAAAAAGAATGGTCATGAATAATTTTCTGCAAGTGTATCCTTTTCTGCTTTCTTTGATTTCTTTGGGATGTAGACCTAGTAGCAGTATCACTGGGTCAAAGGCACAGCTTAATAGCTTTTTTGGCATAGTTCCAACTTACATAAATGGTGACTTTGGATGAGGCTTTTTAATATAATAAATGCCACGACAATGCAAATATACTGACGTTCAAATTTATTTAACATTTATTAAATGCCTTCTATATGCTAAGTGCTGGAGGAACAAAAATAAATTTGACACTGTTCCCAAGGAACTCAGATTTAAAAGGCGGGGGGAGGACAAATATGCAAATAAAAGATAATACAAGGAAGAGGGAAATGTGTGCAAAGAAGATATCTAAGTATAAGAAATTTGAGGAAAAGATCATTTTCACTTGGGAGTTGGTCCAAGAAAGCTTCATAAAAGAGACAGCATTTCAATAGCATTGTAAAGGATGGGGAGGAGGGGTAATCAACAGAGAGAGGACAGAAGATGAAGTTCATTCCAGACATAAGCAATGTTGTGAGCAAAGATTTAGAAGACAGCTCAAGAAAAATGTAGGAGATAGAGAGCAGTTCTGTTTGGCTAGAACACAGCATACATGAAAGGGAGTAGTATCTGATGGGTATAGCAGTCCAGAGGGTCTAGCATAGGCTGTAAAGGCCTAAGAGGTTTCTTTGTAATTCTCTTGGTTTTGTGACATTGAGTTGTTTGTGTGACTAGTCATATTTTATATTTTTCTATGTTTAATATTTTGTAGCTACTCAAACCAGGAGTTACAGTACCTGGTTCTCCTATCATAAATGGCCAATCCTGAAAGTTTCCCTATATTATAGCGCTTGGGCTCCATCATAGAATTCCCTGGTGGTATGAACTGATTGCTATATTTGTAGGCCTCAGTGCTAGGATAGTCCCCAGTGCTAGTTCTGTGCTAGGATAGAAGTTCAAAAAAATTTTAAGTGATTGATAAAGGATCAGTTACATCTACGTAAACAGCTCACAAACTTCATGCTTAATTTAGGATCTTTTTCACAGAAGCAATTCAGTTTTTCCTCCTCTAAGCTGGTGTTACCTTAGAAACAAGCTGTTTGGTACTAATGATTTGAAAGATTAACTGCTTTTTATTAGACCTGAATTAATGAGAAAACAAGTAACATAAAAATCAAAGACATTCAAGCTCAGAGGGTACTTAGCTTATTTATTCTGATGAGTGTTTCAATTATTTAGTTATTCGGAATTTATATCATTTTAATTATTTATGACAATATCGCGTACTGCATTAGTAAATGTTTTGGAGCATATTTCGTAAAGGTAGAAGCATCTGAGTAATAAGATCACTATAACCATACCATTTAATTTTTGCTGACAAGTGGGATGAGATCGGAGGGGTGGGGGAAAAGGGTATTTGTGAGCATCATTAGGAAATAGTTTTCGTGCAATGGGCTTAAATTGATACAGGCCAATTCTGTATTTGCATTTGTGATGCTTTGCTCCGCTATGGTTTTTCAATACTTTCCAAAGCTGTCAGCAGTTTAATAGTATAGTTAGTTCATTATCTGGCCTAAAATATCACTTCTCCATGCACTCAATATCGCATGGCCAAAATGCTCAAGTGCTTACCTCCTTACTTTTTGATAAGAGCACTTTCTAAAGATGTTTCATTACTTCCTAAATGTCCAAACCTCTTTCCTTTGTATTTCTGCTTGGCAAAGTTTCAAAAGCACTCCAATGTTCCAGCATCAACGTAATCTACTTGCTTTGCCTATAAAGTAATAAGACTGATTTCTTTAGATCATACAGGAAGATTAATATCATGATTTATTAGTTTCACTTTTCATATATTATTGGACATGTTCTCTTCCCTTTATTTCATTTTTTTCCTTTAACATTAACATCAGGGTACTTTATCATTGCTGAGTGAGGTGATGTGCTACTACTAGAGCCCTACTCTGGCCTCAGACATTTGCTAGCTGGGTGACCCTGGGCAAGTCACTTAAGCTCTGCCTGCCTTAGTTTTCTCAACTGTAAAATGGTATTAATAATAGCACCTACCTCCCAGAGTTGTGATGATCAAATGAGATATTTTTAAAGCATTCAGCACAGTGCCTGGCATATAGTAGGAGCTTCATAAATGCTTGTTTCCTTCCTCCCTCCCTCCTTTCTTTTCTTCCTCTCTTCTTCTCTTCTTCCTTCCTTCCCTCCCTCCCTCTTTCCTTTCCTTCCTTCCAATCTTTCATTGTAGCATGAAAATGAATCTGTGTTCTCAAATGTTAGAATAAAATAGAAAAGAACTGGAAAAGAAGAAAATATAAGCTATCTAATGTTAAAAACAACTGACGTAGAAAACAGATCAAGGAGAAAAAATTTAAGAATTATTTCCTGAACTTCTGAAAGCCATGGGAGTGTGATAATACAATGCTGAAATGTGTAGATGTCCCTGACTCCAGCAGTCACAGTTACCTCGCTGCTTTGTATATATGTATGAAGAACCCCATTATCTCCTTCTTCTGCTCTCCTTGCCTTCTCTCTTCTCTCTCTTGGGAAATCTGTAAAACTCCTACCATTTGGGGCGGGGGGAACCCACTCTCCTTTTCTGATCTCCCATTAGCTTCCTCTCTTGCCAAGCTGAGAAGAAATACAAATCTCCTGGTCTTTGTGGTCAGCCCAAGCCTTAATGGAAGGCTGTTACAGAAGCACAGACAAGCAGGACAGTTTTGAAAGTAACATGTGGAATTCATTACATACTTTTTAAAAAAAAAGCAAATTATATGAAATGATTCATAGCTTCATATACATTTACTGGAACATTGTGTTCTGCTCTGTATACGGAAATACTCTCTTTTTTGGTATTTAAGTTTAAAATAGGAGAAATAAAAGAAACAAAGAAAAGAAATGACAAGAATTAACAACTGTTTAATGTCTTAGGGAAGTAAGAGAAAGGAATCAAGCATGATACTGAGATAGTTAACTGGGGTAACTGGAAGCAAGGTGGTCCCCTCAACAGTATTAGGGAAGTTTGGGGAGAGGGGAAAGTTTTGGGGAGAAAAAAGATAATGAGTTATATCACCTGATAATGACCTGTATCTCCAGGACTCACTCAGAGTGGAGTTCAACAGAGAAACTAGGATTTGATATACACATCTAGGAATCAATTGCATAGAGATGACAGTTCAATTGATCAAGTTAATGAGTTTTCTGAGAGAGTCTAGGGAGAAGAGAGAAGAGGGTCAAGGGCAGAGCCATGGGGGCACTGACAGTTAGGGGGAAGGCTATGGATGATGATCTAGCAAAAGAAACTGAGAAGGAGCAGTCAGACATGGAGAGAATCAGAAGAAAGCAGAGTGTCATGAAAAATCAAAGAGGAGAGAATACTCAGGAAGAGAGGGTGGTAAATAATGTCAAATGCTGTAGAGAGGTCAAAAATTATGAAGACTTGAGAAAAGGTTATTAGATGTGACAATTAAATGATCATTGGTAAGTTAAATAGTTAACTAACACAAACATATAAGATCAAGAGCCATTCCCCAATGGATAAGTGAACATTTAAAAAAAATTGTAAACTATTAACAGTCACATTAAAGATTCCTCTAAATTACTCATAATGAGAAAAATACAAATCAAAATAACTTTGAGTTTCACATCACACCTCCCAGGCCATCTTCAGTGTACTAGTCACTATCTCCTGTTCTCCCCATCTTGACCAATTCAACTCTATACTGTCCTTTTGTCTTGAATCCTTCAGCCTTGCATCACTCTCACCATTGGTCACTTTCACTCCTACACACATGCTGCTTAATGAAGGTGAAGAAACTCATGCAACCATTTTGGTTGGGTCCACTACAAATTTATGTTACATAACCTCAACTGGGCCCTCACTACTGCTAGGCAATCCTACTAAATCTCCCATTTCAATTCACTATCCCGTTCTCCACCATGGCTCTTCCAAACCTTTTCATCCCTTTCCAAATTTCTCATGATTCCCCCTCCTACTCTCTCAACTGAAAACCTGGCCTCATATTTTACAGAAAAAAAATTGAGGCCATTTTCTATGAACTCCCTCTCCTCCCCACTTCATCATCTCCTATTACTCAGATGCCTCTTGTCACTTTTCCTCCTTCACCCATGTATCATGTGATAAAAGTCTTATTCTTTACCAAGGCTAGCTAAGCCCTCTACTTGTCCAAGTAATCCCATTCAATCTGCTCAACAGATTGTCCCCTCATCCTCACTCTTTTACTTATTTTCAATCTCTTCCGCTCTACTGATTCATTTCCTATGGCCTATAAATATGTCTATGTCTCCCCTATCCCAGAAAAAAAAATAAAACCCTTACTTGATCCTTCCATCACTGGCTGTTTCTCATCCCTGGAATGTTGTCCAACCTCACCTCTGCCTCCTGGTTTCCCTGACTTTTTTCATGACTCATTTCAAGTCTTGTCTTCTTCAAGATGCTTTTCCTAGTCCCTTCCACTGTTAGTATCTTCTTTCTGAGATTACTTTCCATTTATACTTTATATATTTTGTATAGTTGTTAGCATTTTTGTCTCCTCCATTAGAATGAGAACTCCTTGAGGATAACAACCATTAAAAAAAAATCTTTCTTGATATCCTCAGCACTTAGTACCTGTACTAAATATGGCATGTAAAAATTGTTTAATACGTTCATGTTGACTTACATGAACTAATGCAGAATGAAGTAAGTAGAACCAGGAAAAACAATATACAAAATGACTACCATAATGTAGATGGAAAGAACAGTAACAACAATAAATAAAATCCAAATTTAATGTTGGGTAATACGACAGAACTTAGCCTCAGAGAAGAGATGATATATTCTTCTCTTTGAAGAGGAGGGTAACTATAATTCAGGAATGTTGCATTGCATCACCTAACTTGGTTGATATTTTGACTAGTTTTACTGATCTGCCTTTTTTCCCCTTGCATGTTTTGTTTTTTTAAGTATTGGCTCATTGGGTAGGGAAGGGGGAAGACTATATTCAGAAATGAAGATGAGCTAAAAACAATATATTTTTTTAAAAACTGATAACTGGATAGTTAAATGCTGAGGCTTGAAGCCAAATTACAAAGGGTCAAGAATTGAGTGTGGAGAAGAGGCAACGAGTGTAGATAGGTTTTTCTAAGAGTTTTATAGTGAAAGGAGATATATATGACAATAACTTGAGGGCATGGTAAAGTGAGGATTTTTTTAAGGATGAGGGACACTTGGGTGTTTCTGGAGACAGCAGAAAGGAGACAATATCCTTCAGTATCCTATAGAAACCTTTGGGAGTTATATATACTCACCTATAGCCTGCTTGTCCACTCATCTCAACTGGAGATTTCTTAACATTTAGTAGACTCAGCTAAGGCAATTGTGAAATATTGAGTACCTGTAGAAGCACATGGCAAAGATTGACATATGTATAATCACACAGTTTCAGAGAACTATTTATGAACAATGATCCTGAACACCAATGTTCTGTGTAAAGGAAGATATATTTTAATTTTCCAGGCAGTGTAATCTTAGAATCTATCAAGAAGTAGCTTTCTTGAGCAAGTCCAGTTTAGAGACTGGCTGCCTTAAGAGTAACCCCAAGTTCAAGAGTTCAGGATTAGCAAGAGCAAGCATTACCTGTAAAAGGGATAAGCTAGAAGATTTTCCAATAAGATCAGAGGTAAAGCAAAGATACCCATTGTGACCTTTACTTTTCAATGTTGTACTAGAAATGCCAACTATAGCAATAAAACAAGAAAAAGAAATCAAATAAATAGGCATATGCAAAGAGGAAACAAAACTATCACTTTTTGTAAATGATATGGTGATTTACCTAGAGAACCTTAGAGTGTCAACTAAAAATCCTAATTGAAACAAGTAACAACTTCTGCAAAATTTCAAGATATAAAACAAACCCATGCAAACCATCAGCATTTCTATATATTGCTAACAAAATCTAACAGGAAAAGATAGAGAAATTCCATTTAAAACAACTACAGACAGTAAGGGAGTCTACCTGCCAAGACACATACAGGAACTGTATGAATACAATTACAAAACATTCTTTATATAAATAAAGACATATAACTACCTGGAGAAATATTAATTACTTATGAGTAGGCTGAGCCAACATAATAAAATGACAGTGCCACCTAAGTTAATGTAATTATTTGATGCCATGCCAAACTACACAAGAATTACTTTATAGAACTAGAATAATATAACAAAATTCATCTGGAGGAACAAAAGATCAAGAATATCTAAGGAATAAATGAAAAAAAAATAAGAAGGGGGCCTAGCAGTACCAGACTTCAAGAATACTAAAAGTCTATAATCATCACAATAATTTGTTATAGGGTGAGAAATAACAGCAGCTAGGTGGTACAGTGAATAAAGCACTAGAATTGAAGTCAGGAAGATTCATTTTCCTGAGTTCAAATCTAGCCTCAGACACTTACTAGCTGTGTGACTCTGGACAAGTCACTTAACCCTGTTTACCTCAGTTCCTCGTCTGTAATTGAGCTGGAGAAGGAAATAGCAAACCATTCCAGTATCTTTGCTAATAAAACCCCAAGTAGGTTCATGGAGAGTCAAACATGTCTAAAATGACTGAACAAGAAATAGTAAGGTTGATCCATGGAAGAGATTAGATACATAGTATACCGAAGCAAATGAATAGTCACAGTATTTGATAAGTCTGAAGATCCCAGCTATTGAAGCAAGAACTCACTATTTGACAAAAATGATTGGGAAAGCTGGAAAGCAATCTAGCTGAAAATAGGCATTGACCAACTTTTACACTGTTTACCAAGATAAGTTTAAAATGGGTAAATGATTTAGACATAAAGGGTGATATCTTAAGTAAATCAGTAGAGCAGAGACAAAAAAAAAAGGAAAATGACAAATGCTAGAATGGATGTGAGGGGAGAAAAGGCACACTAATACATTATTGGTGGAGCTGTGAAGTAATCCAACCTTTCTGGAAGGCAATTTGGATCTAAGACCCAAAGACTACTAAACTGTACATACTCTTTGAACCAGCAATATTGCTACTCAGACTATATCCCAAGGAGACATAAGAAAGAGGAAAAGGACCAATATGTACAAAAGTATTTGTAGACACTTTTTTTTTTTTGTGATGACCAAGAATTGGAACCTGAGGGAATGCCCATCAACTGGGGAATGGCTGAACAAGCTGTTGTATATGAATGTGCTAGTATACTATTGTGCTGTAAGAAATAATAAAGAGGATGGTTTCAGAAAAATCTGGGAAGACCTGTATGAACCAATGCAAAGTGAAGTGAGCAGAACCAGGAGAACAATCTACACAATAAGGGGCAGCAAGGTGGTGCAGTGGATAGAGCTCTGGCCTTGGAGGCAGGAGGACCTGAGTTCAAATCCAACCTCAGACACTTGACACTTATTAGCTGTGTGACCCTCGGCAAGTCACTTAACCCTGATTACCTCACCAAAAAAGAAAAAAAAGAATCTACACAGTAACAGCAATATTTTAATGATAATCAACTGTGAAAGACTAAGTAACTCTTGTCAAGATCCCCATGCCAAGACCACCCCTCTTTTTTTTATTCCTCTATTAGGAGACACCCTGTTTTCCAGAGATAAAGCCCAGCAAGCAAGCTGTGCACTGATCTTGGCATAACAACAATCCTTTGTGCTCACTCTCTGTATGAACTTATCCACAGCAAAACCCCAGAATCCTTTCACACAACACCAGGTATTCTCTGAGCTTGGACAAGCACCTGCAGTACCCATGTGCAGGTCATGAAGCCCTGCTATCAATCAAACTTGTTTCACTGTTGCTGTTACCTCTGTGTCAGGGTTACACCTTACTGCAAAGCCATTGGTATACGTACTGAATTTGCCCACACTAAAGCAGGTCCCCCACTGAGGGGAAGGGGTAGCATGTGTGCTATACCTTCTATACTTTCTTAGGTAGGAGGACTCTGCTTGCAAACCATTTCCCTCACAAACAAATTAAACTTCTGTTGATTCCTGACTCTCCTGTCTCTTGCCTGCTCTGTTTGGTTGGGCTTCAGCCATGCCCAGGTTAGAGTTTGGTCCGGCTGATGCTGTGATTAACACAATGGCCCACCACAATTCCACAGGACTCATGATAAAACATGTTATCCACCTCCAGATGGAGAACTGATAGACTTAGAGTGTAGAGTAAAGCATATTTTTCTCCTCTCCTCTCCTTTTCTTTCTCTCTCCCTGCAACATGGCTTTTGTAGAAATTTATTTTGCGTGACTATACGTATTTGTAATAGGTTTTGTTTTTCTTGTCTTCTCACTGGGTAGAGGAGGGGGCATCGGGAGGGAGAGATTTTGAACTGATAAAAAAAGAATAAAAAAGATCCTGTGCTTAATACATGAATGAAGCATTATAAAGAGAGAAAAGTGGTTTTTGAGCAGTGTGCTTCTTGGAGAATGAAGACTATCACTCATGTGGATCTATGACTGAGCAGTAAGACTGAAGTCACAGCAAAGAGAAGCAAGGATGGGGGCAGCTAGGTGGTGCAATGGATATACAATTCTGACCTTGGGGTCAGGATGGACCTGAGTTCAAATCCGGCCTTAGACGCTTGACACTTACTAGCTGTGTGACCCTGGGCAAGTCATTTAACCCCAATTGCCTCACCAAAAAATAAATAAATAAGAAAGAGAAGCAAGGATAATTTTTGCTATTCTCCTATGTCACTTCCCTCCCCTCACTGTTACAGTGAGTTACTCTTAGTACAGGTTTAATGGGGAAAGGATTGCCTTCTTAGAAGCTCCAAAATATGCTTACTTTCATGCCTTTTGGGAGAAGTCTATATAGGACCCTGTGGGAAAGAGGGATTTCACTGGAATGCCACAGAGTTCCCTTGCTATCAACTTCAAATTCAGCTCCTTTCCAAGGAGAGCCTGTGGATTACTGTGTTTAATGTGTATATCTGTTTAAAGCACTCTTGTGAGTTGTCTGAGCCTGTTCCATATTCTGTGGGGTGAAAAAGTCTCCTCTGCTCAACATGTGTTTATTACTTTGAGTGCTTATTTAGGAGTTGGGGACCCTGTTATCTAAATTTGTGGAAACATACACAAAGATGTATCTGGGATTTCCTGGAGTATACACTCTAGGTGAGTGCATAAAAAAGAGAACATGACTTTTTTGGGTCAGTCTATGAGACTGGGCCCGGTTCATAAAAGGCCAGAGCTTGGGAATCCCTGGGTCATGGGTTATATATTATATACTGTACTGGCAGAGTCTGGATATTTAGTTTCATTTTCACTAGTGATGAATATAGACCATCATAGAAATGTCATCAAACTTGTATCATTTTACTTTTATTTAATGTCCTCATTCCAGTTTCATTTTACTGTTGTGAATTATTGCTTTATGTGACTCTGATTTTATCCCTAGGATTTGATTTAAATGTTTCTTTCTAAGACATCCTACATCTTATCTTAAATCTCAGGGCTATTATATGGCCCCAGGACTTTAAGCCATCAAAACATTAAAATCCTTTACAACTTCTCTTTAGTGTAGGCTATTGATACTTTGTGCCAAATTTAGGCATAAGTGAAGTATTATCTTAGTGTTTCACATTAAGCGGAACCTTTCCATATGCCAGAGATAAGTAGCAAGATTTACCATGAAAGAAATAATTCTTGCCCTAAGTGCTGATAATCCTCATAATGGTCATATGTTCCTATGCAATCAAAACTTTTAATTTTAGGTATGTATGTTTCTTGTTGTTCAGTCCTTTCAGAAATGTCTGACACTTTTGGGGTTTTCTGGGCAGAGATAGTGGAGTGGTTTGCCATTTCCTTCTCTAGCTTATTTTATAGATGAGGAAACTGAGGTAAGCAGGGTTAAGTGACTTGCCCAGGGTCACACAGCGAATAAGCCTCTGAGGCCATATTTGAACTCATAAAGATGAACTCATGACTTCCTGACTCCAGGCTGGTGCTCTATTCACTGTGCCACTTAGCTGTCCTAATGTATGCTAATTAATAAATAATTATGCAAATAGGCCTTTGAGGGCCAGATAAATGTTTTATTTAAATGATTAATTGCATTCTTATGTATATATATATATAAAACATACATAAAATTATACATATTACATATACAATTACATATACATATATATACATATATAAAATTTCAATTCAATTCAATAAACATTTATTAAGTGCCTTCTCCGAGCCAGGCACTGTGCTTAGTGCTGGAGATACAAGAAAGTGAAAGATAGTCCCTGTTCTCAAGGAGCTTACAATTTTGTGAGGGAAGACAACACACAAAAGAAAACTGGAGAGCAGGGTAGGAGGGTTGGAGAAAGCAGGGGCACCCAATGTGCTTTCTGTGGAGTTCAAACCAAGCAGAGCTGAAGGTGGAAAGTGGAAAGTCATTCGGAAAATTTTTTATAGAGATAAAGGAAAGCTTTGGGAGTTTAGGGTTCCACCCTCCAGCCTTGCAATTAGAGGGGAGAAGAGCCTGAGGGAGTTGGGAAGGTGTTGAGTTATCTTGTTCTTTGGAGTTCAAACCAAGTAGAGCTGCAGAAAACCATCCTTTCTGTTACAATGTGATAATTTTGTTCTTTTTCATGGTATAGGTCTCTAAATCTTGATGTAGCTAAGGGCAGTATCATTCATTTTTGCATCAAATAGAATATCTACTCATAGTGTCTTTCCCATGAGGTAGCTAGTTGGCTCAGTGGATACAGAGGTGGGCCTAGAGTCAAGAAGACCTGGATTCAAATGTGGATTCAGACACTCATTAGCTGTGTGATTCTGAGCAAGTCACTTAATCTCTGTTTGCCTTAATCCACTGCAGAAGGAAATTGCAAACCACCCCTAGTATCTTTGCCAAGAAAACTCCATGGACAGTATGGTCTATGGGGCCATGAGGACACAATTGACAACACAAGACTTTCACTTAGAAGGGACTTTTTTTTTGGCATGAATGTGTTATTTGTCCTTCATTTCCGAAGAAGACCAATGATGTCATGTAATGGTGGATGTTTTGATTCACGCATAAGTTAGATTTGAGGGAGGCAGTGTTGCAAAAGACTCACTCTTTCTTCCAGAGTCATTGAAATCCAGTGGCAGGACAAAAGTCAAGATGACTGGTGATGGCCCAGACTGCAGTGGATGACTTTGGCATCTTCGATGTCTGACCAAACTCTAAGATCTCCACGATGCCTGCTTCAGTTGCCTTCATGGCTGTTGGAACAAATTGCTGTCATCTGTCCATTTCTGTAGAGGAAGTCTTCACATGCTTGTGGTTGACACCCTGCTAACCCACTGATGGGTTTGAGGCCTGGATTAGTCTGTCTGCCGAGACAATTTACTGGGGCATGGCTGCTGTGCATGTTACAGCTTCTTGGAGCCACAGGTTAGAGTTGAGTGCCAGGTAGGCACCAAAGGTGGATGAGCAGCCCTGAAAAGGGCTTAGCAAGCTCTCACACTCAAGATGCTAGTCCTTCTTGAGCACCTCCCACACAAATGAACAGATATCTAGCAACCCATCATACTTCTCTGGTATATGTTGCAGCATTTAGTACGACATTTTTATGGCATATATTTATGCTCAATAAATTATTGGTTGATTAGCTTATGTTATAACTTGCCTTTCCTATAGTGAGATATTTTCAAGGATCTGATTTTATCAGTGTGAGGTCTGTTCCTTTGGTTGTACAGACTACAATCTCTTCATTGCATTCTTATCTGATTTTCATCCATGTCCTTCCTCTGAAAGACTTCCTTTACTACTCTGAAGGATTTGAAATATCATCAATGTGGATACTCCTTCAATGATCCAACCCATTCATGCCTTCTCAACCTGTGAAGCTTTTGTCCATGCCTTTCTGCATGTTTTTCCAAGGGGGTCCACCCAAAGTGCTGGGGGACTTTCTCTATATCTCTTTCCATGGATGTTGGCAGAGCATGTAAGTTGTCCACTGGTTGTCCCTGACTCTTACCACATGAGTAACCCACGTTCTTTTCTGATAGTTCACTTCTTTGATGACACCCTTTATGTCACTTCTACACAATTCTTGGCAATATGATGCAGCTTAGATGTGCCCACCACATGCCTTCCATTACACTTTCAGTGACCCTCAACTTTAATTCTTTAGAGATTATGACATTCCATGATTTGCAGTCATACAGTGTCATCATACAGACTTTTTTTTCAGGAAGACTCTTAAGGGTCATTAAAATGTCAATAATCATTATGTGAATTTTGTCTGTAGGGGGTTCCCACAACAATGAAGATTTCATACCAACTATAATTTAGTGGATGAATACAAGCCAGTTGCCTGTAGCTCAGAGAACTTAAGTGACTTTCTTTGGATTACACAGTAGATGTCAGAGGAGGAATTTGAACCCAGATTTTCCTAGTTCTAGGTCTAGCACTTAACTACATTTTTGTTTCTCTGCTGTCATTAAAAGGGAGGCAATTTTTCCAGAGACAGACAATCCAGCCTATTCTCCTCCTATTCAGTTGCAGGCACAGTTCATTGCCCATTTGCTGTGTCTGTCCAAGATATATTTATTGACGGGGAAACTGGTGTATCCATCCAGTAATACAGCATAACCTGGAAAATGCCTTCCCCTAATAAAAGAACTAATCAAATGAATTTCTCCAAGCAAAAATGCTATATAAGCACAGAATAATATTGATTTGTTCTCCTTTTTGGTCATTTGTATCACTTTCCTGAAAGCCTTAAATAATTCTGGCTTTTTGGTTTTTTTGGTTGATTGGTACCTTATGTACTTAGGGCAATTCAGATTAAAAACAGGTTGATTCTGAGTAGGATTCTTCAAACACTCTTGTAAAAGCAAACACTGAAAACACACCAGTAACAATCATCTATGAATCACGGTGAGCCTCTAGTGGTGACAGGTATATTTACCAGAACGATAGCAACAGTTTTTTTAAACATAGACTTTAAGTAGTCACACACAAAAAATCAACCAAAGTATAGATTACACTTTAAAAGTTCAAATTCAAAATGTCTATCATGATACTTATAGTTTAATTAGCTTAAACATTAATCATTGGATAAAGAAGTTATGAATACTTATACCTACAGCTTCCCTTATTCCCCCTCATAATTTTTCTTCCTTTTGCACATTTAATTTCTTTTCAATTAAAAAAGATACAATTTAGTTAATATATTCTTATCATGGTGTTCAGATATGACTCACATAGTAATCATAAATTTTCTGACTTGTCAAAATTATACATAGTTAAAATTATAACCTTGAATTTCTTGATTAGTGCCTTGAAAAATGATACTGTATCCTTAAAGGATGCATGTACCTTTTATCATTCCATGTTATATTAGAGATACAGATTTATGCTTTTTATTAAAAGCTGCAACTCTGGAACTTTTTTTCTCTTTTTGAAATTTGTTACAAATAACGAATAGGTGCCACAGAATCTTCCCCGAAGGAACATAACATACACAAAGCCTTGTTATATCAGTTGACTCTGATAAAGCTTTTCTTTTTGTACTACTAAAGCCTAAATTATTTTTGCAGCATTTTTTTCTTCGATAAAAGATTATGGATAGATGCCCAGAAACCCACTCAAAGTATTTTAATCCTGATACTAAAATAATGCAGGACGATCGATCAATATTCATCTGTAGGGGATGACCTCATTTTGGAGTTATGCTGGGGCAATGTTAAAGTTACTGCCGGTATTCAAATTCTCTGTTAGGTAGTTGGGAATAACAGAAAGAACGTGGGACTTGCAATCAGAAGACTGGGGTCAACTTCTAGCTGTGCCACTCAATAGCTGGGTGACCTAGAACAAGTCACTGTACCTCAGGTTTGTAATTGATAAAACTGAGATAATAACAATTTTGCTGCTTATCCCACAGGAATAATGAGAAAAATGTTTTGGAAACCTTAATGTATCACACAAATCACTGTTATTATCACTGTTTTTAAAGGAGTATTTTTTTTTAGAAAACACAACAATCATTGAAACAATATTGCATACAGTTTTAAAGAATCTGTATACATTTGTCACCATTTCCTCCTCCCACTAAAGTAAATTTCACATTTCAGAGGCTGTTGTAGTAGAAAGAAGCTTAAACCAGAGATTAAAGGACCTATGTTCAAGTTCTGTTGATTCCACTTCACTGTATCAAAATTGCTGTATAGTCATATGTAAAAGTAAGGTCCTATTTATTAGGAGATGAAGTTAGCTCCTTCAAGTGTACATACTTTAAATCACAACGTAGTTTCAGAATAATCATCTTCTTGCCCCACATTAGAAAGTCATGTAAATGTCAATTTTTTTTATTCCACTTGATTTTTTGGGGAGGGATGCTGGATTGATAGGGTATATCTTTTCTTTTTTTTTAAGTTTGATAATTTAAAAAAGAACAATTAACATTGTCACTTCCAATAGACCTTCCCCATCAAAAATAATGCTTTAAACAAAGAAGTTTAAAACAAACAAAAACCAAAAACCTGACACATTGACCATGTCTGCCCATTCCACACCTTCGCTCCACCACAGAAGAGGGAGGTATGTTTCATTATCAATAAGAAGTGTTTCTTTTCAACATTAAAGTATAATTTCTTACTGGAAGTCTCTTTGGAGTTGCCAACCCCTTTTACTCTTGGCAAACTTCTTTGAATTCATCATAGCTTGGATCATTTTGGGAGGAGGGGGAAAGAAATAGTAAAAAAATTGAAAAGCCAAAGTCAGATCTTTGTCTCCCAAGTGCTTTTACTCTTAGAAAAGCAGAGGGAGGTCATGCTTCCTTCTCAGGGTACACAACGCTGTGAAATAATAACATGAAAGAAATGGGTTGATCCAGAAGCTCCAGCCACCAGTTCCAGGAGGTCTCATATTGCTTTCAATTTCTTCTCAGCACATGAGTTCGGCTAATGGAGTGGCACAGGGACAGGGCATCCCAGAATTGGTGCCAACCAGCAGAGCTGGCAAACTTACTTTGTTTTTATGCTGTCACAGCTTGCTGCAACTCTGAATATAAAGAGCCAGCTAAAACAGGTCCAAGAAGGAAGGAAATACACCATGCTTCACACAACAGAGAAATGTCCTCGCTTTCCTTTCATACTTTCAACAGTATTTTGAAAGGAAAATAACACAGGACCAAAAGCGGTTTAGGTATTTTCGGAGGAAAATGCCTTTTGCAAATAAATCAGAAGGAAGGAGCTTGGGAAATACCTGGGAGGGAACAATTCTTTAAAAGAATGGTTAGGTAACTACTAGCTCTTTCTGTCATCTGCTGAAAGCAACTCTGGGAATAAAAAAAATCTTCTCATTTATTGACATTAAATAGGAGTCATAAAAACATGAAATGCACATAAGTTCTCAGAACCGACTGCCCATGAAAGTAAGCTCCTTTTTCTCTGCCTTCTGTGTCCTTTGCACCCCATATCTGCCAGTGTTATAATTTGCAAATGGATGGTCTGGCTCTCCTCGCCCTACTGTTAATGATTTGCTGCAGAAGGAGCAAGGCAGAAAGAGGAGGATTCCGCGAGGTGGAGAGGAGTCTCAGCCAGCTGCCCACAAGCGCCGCCTCCTCCCTTCCCCGGCCAGCAGACACATTTTGGTGGAAATCCCACCGTGCTAGACTAGAGCGAGGCAGACGTAGATCCTGCACATGGAGGCGGCTAGTCCACAAGCCCCAAGCTCCTCGGAAGCACCGGGACTTCTTAGCAATTTCATGAACCTCCTGCTCAGGATCAAGGAAAAACTCTTCACCTGGTGAGTACAAAGAACAGAGGGTGCAGCTGCTCGGCGAGGAGGGACGGAGAAGGCGAAATGCCTTGGGAGGCAAGCTGTTCAGCTACTAGAGAAGCCACCAACGGGGCTCCCCAAAACTATCACCTCACCCGAGCGTAATTTCTGGTTAGGGGAGCAGGGAATGCAAAAGCTTCATCCTCGAGGGACCCGAAACCTATTTTGGGCGGTCCAACCCAAAATGGATGTTGGAAGTCATCAGGCTTCTTGAAGTGTGTGTGTGTGTGTGTGTGTGTGTGTGTGTGTGCGCGCGCGTGTGTGTGTTGGGGGGGACATTTTTGGGAATCCCTCTTCCCACCTCCGTCGCTCTTGTGTCTGTCATTCTCTATCTGTCTTTGTTTGTATTTCTCTCTTGCACACGCACGCACACCTTAAAAAGTGTTCTGATTTGGGAGACATCCACGTGGTTGAAGCTTGTAAGGCTGGTCCCGCCTTGATTTCTCGTTGGGGAGAAAGAATGTAAGTTTTTTGAGAGCAGGGACCAACAAATAATACCGTACTTTTATTTATGATTATCAAACAATTTTGATACACTGAATCTGAAGAAGTCTTGAAGAATCTAGATCCCCTGACCTCTAGTTTAGGTTTCTTTTCACTACGGCAGGCAGCCTCTCAAAAGTGAAATTTACGATAGTAGGCGCTTAATAACTACTTGTGGATGGTTTGCTTACTTGGGGGCGGGGGCTGCCGAGGGAACAGGGAACTTGTGTCGCGCCGAAGGGGTGCTGATAGGCTAAGGAGGTGAGCTTGCAGATGGGACAGATTTCTGCCTTCCGCTTCCATGCTACTAAATTCCTGTTTGCTTCCTTCACTGTTAGGTAGGGAGCCAATTGACGAGTTATGGGAGAAATGTGCCCTTAGCCGTCTGCTGCTCAGCATCCGACTGTTTCTTCAGAATGTGCGCGGGCACCATGGGAAGGGCCCTGGTCCCCTAAGTCAACTGAGGCAAGGACTGGACTCCAGTCTTCTCTGTCTTTTGTGTCTCCTGCACGACTGTGAGCTGCTTCCGTGAATGGTTGACTGGCGGACGGCTGGTTGCCTTCAGAAAGTAGGCGGTGTTTCCGTGGCTTCGGGTATTTGAAAGAGGCACAGAAGGGCAGGGCAAGCAACCGAAGTGACAGTATAGGGTGGGGAACCTGTAGCCTCGAGGCCTCACGTGGCCCTCTAGGTCCTTAAGTGCTACCCTTTGACTGAATCCAAACTTCACAGAACAAATCTCCTTAATAAAAGGATTTGTTCTGTAAAACTTGGACTCAGTCAAAAGGCCCCACCCAAGGACCTAAAAGGCTACACGTGGCCTCGGGGCCGCAGGTTCCCCACCCCTGGATTATTAGCCTAATAAGATACATTTAAAAGAAGAAAAATATGCAAAATTGTTGCTAGCTTTTATAGGTGTGGAGGTCCTGAGTTATTTAGCTCCAGGTTGTCAGATCTTGATTTGGTCAGTGAGGATAGTTGGCATTTCACCGGGAGGATTTCTAAACTCCTGAGCAAAAGAGGCTATTATGCTACTTTTTGAAGACAGACCATGGTTTTGAAATGAAAAAAAAAATTATAAATTTCAAAATGTCTGAGTTTTAGAGTATGGGGTATTACACCCCCACCCCATTTCTGAACAATCACTTCACTTCCTGTGGCCTCAGTTTCCTTATCTGTAAAATGAGGTTGGATTGCGTGGCCTCTGATAGCCCTTCCAACCTAGCAATGTGATCCTAATATCCTGTGGTATAAGGAACAATAGCAACTCAACTGCAATTTATACTTTCAGTTACCTAAGACTACTAAAGAGATTATTTTGACTTGCTTATGGTTGCACCACTAATGTGTGGCAGAGGCAGTACCTGAACCCAGGTTCTCAACCCAAGGCTGAATCCAAGGCTGGCCATATAAGTCATAATATCATTCCATGCTTCCTCTGATCATATTGTTCAGTCATGTCCAACTCTTCATGACCCCGTTGGGGGTTTTCTTGGCAGAGATACGGGAGCGGTTTGCCATTTCCTTCAGCTCATTTTACAGATGAGGAAACTGAGGCTAATAGGGTTAAGTGACTTGCCCAGGGTCACAAAGCTAGTAAATGTCTGAGGCCAGATTTGAACTAAGAAAGATGAGTTTTCCTGACTCTAAAGTGACCATCACTTTATCCTAGACATCCCCTAGACTGCATCACTTAGACACCCCCATCTTATGTATATAATGCTATAAATGAGTCCTCTTTCCCCCATCTGGCAGTGATTTCTTTCTCCCTGGCCTCTCACAGTACTTTGCTCCTACATCTCTTTTAGGGCTTGTCACATACTGCTCTGTATTATAGTAATTTTTATTCCCATCTTATCTTTCCCACTAAATTGTACATTCCTTGAGGGCAAGAATGATTTACCTCAGATTTTCCTGTGGCCCCAGGTCTGGATCTCTCCTTTGCCTCTATCACAGTCTGCTTTGTATTATACTTATTTAGGTATTCTGGTGCTCTTCCTCTCTTCCTTCTCCCCCCCAATATTGTATAATACTTGAAGGTAGGAACTATAATTTTTCATCTTTGTATCTTCCCACTTCACAGAATCTCACTGTCTTTAAGACACATCTCAAGCACTGCCTGCTACAAGATGCTTTCCCTGATCTCTCCACCTGCTTGTGCCTTCTCTCACTTGTTATTAAGTAGGTTTAGTTGTGTCCAACTCTTCGTGATCCCATTTAGGTTTTTCTTGGCAAAGATTCTGGAGTGGTTTCCTTCTCCAGCTCATTTTACAGATGAGCAAACTTAGGGTTAGGTGACTTGTCCAGGGTCACATCGCTAATAAGTGTCTGAAGTCAAATTTGAACTCAGGTCTATCCGACTTCAGGCCCAGAGCTCCATGTCTTCTATTTATTCTGCATGTATTTATTCTGTACGTAGGTAACCAGTGTTGTACAGTCAAAAAATCTCTTGCTCAGAAGTCAGGATATTGGTTCAAATTCTACCTTTAGCTCTTGGTGTCTGTGTGACCTTGGACAAGTCCCTGGGCTTCAGTTTCTTATCTATAAAATAAAGGAGTTGAACTGAAAGGCTTCTGAGAGCCCTTCCAGTTTTAAATTTGTCATTTGGTGTTGTCTTCCCTGATCAAATGTAAACTTGAGATCAGGCATTGCTTCCTATTTTGTCTTTATCTTTTGTTCCCACTTCTTAGCACAGTGTCTGGCGGTAGACACTTTATAAATGCTTATATTTCCTACAGGAAGCCTTTCCTGATCTCCTCAGTTGTTAGTGCCAACTCCTTTTCTCCTCAAAATGTCATGTATATGCATGCATCTTACATCATCACTTACATGTTGAACCCTTGCTTCCACTATAAAATAATTCCTTGAGGGCAGGGACCACTTTTCATGATGTCTTTGCATTCCTAGCAACCTTAGGGCTTTGTCTTTTAAAATTATGATCTAGGCCTGTTTGGGGAATGCCTGGCTCTGTATGGAGAACATCCCTGTGGAAAACTCCTAATTTGGGAAAATTTTTCCACAGATGTTCAGATGTAGAGATCAGTCTGTAACTTATGGTGTTACAGAATTGCCTCGGAGAAACTGAGAGATTAAATGGCTTGCTTTGGTTATATAGCAGAGGTCCTTAATAAAGACCTTTTAGGAATATTTCCTTGCAGACAACTTTAAAATTAAATTTACGCCTCAAATCAAATTTTAGAGTGGTAGAGCCAACAAAAGGGAAGAAGGAGACATTTTTCCAGCCTAGGACAATTTAGGAGGTCACTTGGAGAGATCTGTAACACCCAGGTGGGCACAGGCCCAGAGCTCAGTAGGAGCACCAGCAGGGGACCTTTGGAGTGGCTGTGGTAGCAGCAGCAGCAGCCCAGAGACCGTAAAGGAGTGGGACAACTGATCAAAAAGAGATTACAGGGGACCCTTTGCTGGCACTGATTGGAAACTCTATTGCCCATAAGCAGTTCTGGGTTACAGTTTCATTGTGGAAAGGGGCAGTCACAAGGGAGTGGGAGTCCTGGTCAAAGTTCCAGGGCTAAGAGGAATGTTAGCACTTGGGGCTGCAGGGGAGCAGGGACCCTTCCTAGATAAAGACTGGAATGCAGGCCAGGAGAGCAGTGACCACACCTCTTCCAGGATAATACCACCTTGGGAAGCACCAAAAACTTTCAGAGCCCAGAACTAACTCTGAAAATGGAAGCACAAAAAAAGCCTGAAGCTTGGGACAGTGGCTTTGCACTCTTAGAAAATGTGCAGACAACGACAACAAAAAAGAACTTGATCATAAAAAGCTCCTACGGTGTCAGGAAAGACCAAGGAAAAAAACTCGGAAGACAAAAAGGTAAAAACAGCTACAAGAAACCCTCCCTCAAGAAAACTGCTAATTGGACCCAAGCTCAACAAGAATTGCTGGAGCAGTTAAAGAAAGAGATAAGAGTGGTAGAAGAAAAATTGGGGAAAGAAATGAGAGTGATGCAAGAAATTAGGAAAAGAAAATTAATAGCTTGGTAAAAGAGGCACCAAAAAATACTGAAGAAAATATCACCTTAAAAAACATAATTGGCCTAAGGGTAAAATATGGGGCAGCTAGGTGGTACAGTAGATAGATAGAGTGTTAGGCTGGGAGTCAGGAAGACTTATCTTCCTGAGTTCAAATCTGGTCTCAGACACTCACTAGCTATGTGACCCTGGACAAGTCACTTAATGTGTTTGCTTCAGTTTCCTCACCTGTAAAATGAGCTGGAGAAGGAAATGGCAGACCACTGCAGTGTCTTTGCCAAGAAAACCCCAAATGGGGTCACAAAGAGTTGGACATGATGGAAATGACTGAACAAGAAATGGTAAAAGAGGCACAAAAACTCACTGAAGAAAAGAACTTCTTTAAAAATAGATTTGGCCAAATGGAAAAGGAGGTACAAAAATTCACTAAAGAAAAGAACTCCTTAAAAAGCAGAAATGGCCAAATGGAAAAAGAGGTACAAAAGCTTAACTGAAAAAATACATTTTTTTTTTCAGTCAAAGACAAGGTTTATTAGAACATCCATCATATTGGGCAGACTCTTAAGGAGTCTGAATGTTAGTGAGCTATTGGCTAGATTTTAAGAATCTTAGCATCTTAATGGAGACAAGATGGATCTTATATACAGAAAGACTGTGGGAGGGATCTCGAGTGGTCAAGTAGTCTATGAGGTAATAGAACACCTGGGACCTGGACCATATAGTCAAGGGAGAGTGGAGCCTAGATAGGATTAAGGGGTGGGGAAGTGGCCTGGAGCCATAGGGAGGTAAGACAATGGAGGGCTAGGCTAGGTTAAGGGTAACTGAATTGGGAGGTTGGGTGTAGGCAGTAACAAAAGGCCAGTTGATGGGATTATAGCCTCAGGCAAACGCCAGAGATTTGGCCAAGTGGGAAAGTCCAGGGCTTTTTCTTTTTGGGGTCTAGATCTGATGGGGTTGGGATCTGGGCCCCAGAAAGGAAAAACCCTGGACTTTCCCACTTGGCCAAATCTCTGGCATTCACCTGAGGCTATAATCCCATCAACTGGCCTTTCAATGTGGACCTCCCTGTGGCCCCAGGCCACTTCTCTATTCTCCCTTGGCCATGTGGTCCAGGGCCCTGGAATTCTATTACCTCATAGACTACTTGGCCACTCCTAGATCCCTCCCATAGTCTTTCCCTATATAAGATCCATCTTGTCTCCATTAAGATGCTAAGATTCTTATATACCTTTCAGTCTTGTCTGGAGAAGAACTTGGGGTTAGGCAGTTTCCCTGTACGGACCACCAAAATGTTGAGGTTTAGGGGTTCTGGGACCCCAAAATCACAACATGCGAATCCTGCCTGAAAGAATTCGACCCAAGCCTTCTTTCAGCCAAAGACAAGGTTTATTAGAACATCCTTCATATTGGGCAGACTCTTAAGGAGTCTGAATGTTAGTGAGCTGACAAAATAAATAATTTCAAATTATTTCAAATTTTGTGAGCCAAAAAAAATAATTTCTTAAAAATTAGAATTGGGCAAGTGGAAGCTAATGACTCCATGAAACTTAAAGAAACAATAAAACAGTTAAAAGAATGAAAAAAAAATAGAAGAAAATGTGAAATATCTCATTGGAAAAACAATTGACCTGTAAGTTAGATTAAGAGATATTTTAAGAATTATTGAACTATCTGAAATCCATGATAAAAAAAAAGAGCTTAGACATCATATTTCAAGAAATTATCAAGGAAAACTGTCCCAGTATCGTCAAATCGGGGTAAAATTAAAATTGAAGGAATCCACCAATCACCCCCTGAAAGAGATCCCAAAATGAAACTCCCAGGAATATTATAGCCAAATTCCAAAGCTTCCAGGTGAAGAAGAAAATATTATAAGCAGCCAGAAAGACACACGTAAATATTGTGGAGCCACAGTCAGGATCATACGTGACTTAGCATCTTCCATGTTAAAGAAGGGGACTTGGAATATGATATTCCTGAAGGCAAAAGAGCTAGGGTTACAACCAAGAATAACCTACACAGCAAAACTTGAGTATAATTATTTAGGTGGAAAAATTGATATTTAATGAAATAGAAGACTTTCAAGCATTTCTGGTGAAAAGACCAGAACTGAATAGAAAATTTGACATTCAAATACAAAACTTAAGAGAAGCATAAAAAAAGTAGACATGAAAGAGTAATTCTAAGGGACTCAATAGAGTTAAACTGTTTACATTCCTATATGGGACGATAATACATGCAACTCCTAAGAACTTTATCATTATTAGCCTAGTTAGAAGGAGTCTACATAGACAGAAGGCATGAGTGTGAGTTTTATAGTGGAGGGAAAAATGGGTGTGGTGGCAATGCTTGAACCTCACTTTTTTTTGGGGGGGGGTGAGGCAATCGGGGTTAAGAGACTTGCCCAAGGTCACACAGTACGTTTCAAGTGTTTGGTCTGAGGCCGGATTTGAACTCAGGTCCTCCTGACTTCAGGGCGGGTGCTCTATCCACTGCACCACCTCCTCACTCTCACTTTCATTGGAATTGGTTCAAAGAGGGAAAATACACATTCAGTTGGGTATAGAAATCTATCTTTAGATTTAGGGAAATATTTGGGGAAGGGAATAAGAGCTATGGGGGAGAAGATTATAAGGGGGAGGATGGATTGGGGAAGGCAGTGGTTGGAAGTAAGACAGACTTTTGAGGAGAGACAGGATAAAAAGAGAAAGAGGACAAACAGGAAAATGAGATGGAGGGAAATGCACAATTAGTGATCATAGCTGTCAACATGAATGGGAAGAGTTAACCCATAGAAAGGAAACAGCAGAATGAATTGGAACCAGATCGTAACGATACATTGTATACAAGAGACACACACACAGTTGAAATGAGGGGCTGGAGTAGAACCTATTATGCTCCAAGCTAAAATGGATGGAGAAGGAGGTGGGAGGGAGGTAGAGAATCTGAAACTCAAAGTTTAAAAAGAAAGGAATGTTTAAAATAAATAAATAAATAATTTTTTAAAAAGTGAAAAAAAACTTAATTGGATTAAATTGGATTGTTTTTCCCCCCATGAACCTTATATCCCCTAGCACCAGGTGCAATGCTCTATAACAGTAAAAAAGTATTTATTAAGAATCTCCTATGTGTTAGGCACTGTACTGGGTGCTGAATATAAAAAGACAGACACAAAAACAGTCTTAAACTTTACTCAGTGAGCTTACATTTTAATGGAGAGATGCAGTATGTACGCTGATAAGTAAATACACAGTATTTTGTTGTTCAGTCATGTCCAACTCTTCATGATCTCATTTGGAGTTTTCTTGGCAAAGATGACTGGACCAAGATACTTGCCAAATAACTAGAGTTATTTGCCATTTCCTTCTCCAGATCATTTTACAGATAAAGAAACTGAGGCAAACAGGGTTAAGTGACTTGCCCAGGGTCATACAACTAGTTAGTGTCTGCAGCTGGATTTGAACTCAGGTCTTCCTGACTCCAGGCCCAGTGCTCTATCCATTGTGCCATCTAGATGCCCTAATACAAAATATATGGAAATTCAATATAAAGTAATGTTGGGGAGGATGGCGGGGAAGATGGGCCTAAAGACTAAAGTAGAAGCTCCTCATCTTTTTTTGTCATAGATCCCTTTGGTAGTCTGGTGAAGCCTGTGGACCTCTTCTAAGAATAATGTTTTTAAATGCATAAAATAAAATATGAAAAGGAAAACCATTATATTTAGGTTCACTTACCTAGATATTAAAAAAAAAATTATAGACCTCTTGCAGTCTATCCATGGATACTTTGGAGGTCCATCATCACCAGGATAAAAACTCTTGAATTAGAGAGGGGTCTTCAAAGACCTTGTGTGAGAGGTGGTAGTTAAGCTGAGCCTTGAGGAAACTAGAGATTCTAAGATTCAGAGGTAAGGAGGGCCTGCATTCCAGGTATAGAAGTGGGAGCTAGAATATTGGGTCTACAGGGAACATCAGATATTTATATAGGTAAGAAATGTTCAATAATCTTGAAAAGAGGCTGCATCTAGGTTATGTGCCAAACTAAGATGTATTTTATTCACAAGGCAGTAGGGAGTCATAGGAGCTTCTTGAGCAAGGGAATGACGTGATAGACCTGTGCTTTAGGAATATCAGTTTGGCATCTGTGTGAAGGATGGGTTGAAGAAAGGAAAGACTGGAGGCAGGGAGTCTCATTAGGAGTCTCTGGCAGTAGTACAGGAGCGAGGTAATGAAGAGTTGAACTAGGGTGGTGGCTGTGTAAGCAGAGAGAAGGGGACAACTGGAGATGTAAGAGATACTGAGGGAATAGAATTAATAAGATTTGGCCACAGGCAGCGAAGTGTCATGGATGACTCCTGGGTTGTAAACCTCAGTGACTAGAGGGATGGAGAGTGCTTTGGAAAGAAACAGGAAAGTTAAAGAAGAAGCAGGATTTAGAGGAAAAGATGACAAGTTTGGATGTGTTGAATTTGAAAGGCTTATGGAACATCCACTTGAATTGACAGCTGATGATGACGGAGAGGCTATACACAATTGGCACTTAATTAAAGTTAGAAATGAAATGAATTGAATGATCCCTTATTTCTCCCTCTCCTTTTTAGATTCAATGAGGGACCCAGTGGTGCTATAAAGAAAGACTGTTAATGTGAGAGTTTAGGATAGCCCAAATCAGAGTAAAGAATCAGTGGCCTGTATTTCCAAGGGATTCCAGTATATCAAGGCATGCCAAAAGTTGTGGCTGTCCAGCTATGTCTGATCTGTTTTCTCTACTGACATGCAAATGAAGAATCCTGGCTTTTGTGCACTTGCCTTCCCTTAATTGTTTGGGCATTTTTCCTTGTGATTCGGGCATACAATAGCCATTGATAGGCAGTGCAGACTATTCAGTTGCAGGATTGTTTTCAGTTATTCCCTATGACCTCCTTCCTCCTGTTCTCCCCCACACTGCTCTCTGATAATCTTATTTCTCAGAGTTTCAGGACTTACTGTACTTACATTCCTTACTTTTGATGTAGACTTTTTCTGCCAGCCCAATTCAGGAAACACCAAGAAGTGTGTGTGAGCACAGCCATGTTAAGGATACAGATATGAAAAGGGAGTGTTTGTAACAATCATGAGGTCTTCCTGTCATTTTTAATCAGAAACATCGTGTTTAGTAGCTAGAACTAGAGACAGGGAAGCAGTTTGTTATCCCCTAGACCCATGACTGTGGGGGAGATAGGACATATGGTAAGTTAGTCACTAAGTTTCATTAAGTTTTTATTAAGTACTTATTGTGTGCCATGCTAAACAGTGGGGATACAAAGAGAGGTGCCCTGTTCTCAAGGAACTCACATTCTAATGGTGAAAACAACATATAAATAAGTAGGTGCATTCAAGATATAAACAAAGGAGATAGAAAGTAATTTCTTAGGGAAGGGTAAGGGAAACTAGAAAGGCATCCTGTAGAAGGTGGGATTTGAGCTGAATCTTGAAGGAGTTCAAGGTGGCTGGGAGTCAGAGGCAAGGAGGAATGTTGCAGGTATGAGGGACATCCGGGTCAAAGGTGAAGAGTCAGGAGATGGATGCCAGTGTAGCTGGATTGTAGTTCCAGTGTGTGGAGGGAAGTAAAATGTAAATGCAAGAAGAAGGGTAGGCATGCACACATTGTGCTGTGCATGGAATCTTCAGGCCATTTCCTTCTTTCATCTTAGAAACAGAATTGAATACTTCTCTGTTTATAATCATGACTTCAGCCATTTTGTTCTATCATGACATTAAATGACCAAATGCCATATTAGGAAGTCAGACTTTCAGAAGGTAGAAGGTGAATAACAACAGGTCTAGGTACAGTTTTTTTTTTTTTAAAGGTACCTAGGCATCTATTTTCAAGATATTTCAGAGGGACAGATTCTAAAAGAATCACCGATGGTATTTATCACCAGTAAAAGGCAACCACAAAGACATCAGTAGTTACTAGTCTTTAGGACTACTTTTTCGTTTCTAGCTAAAATCTTTAAGAGTGATGTTGAAAGATATTCTTTAGGGGGCAGCTAGGTAGCGGAGTGGATAGAGCACCGGCCCTGAAGTCAGGAGGACCTGAGTTCAAATTCGGCCTCAGACCAAACACTTGACACTAGCTGTGTGACCCTGGGCAAGTCACTTAGCCTCAATTGTGAAAAAAGAAAAAAAAGAAGAAAGATATTCTTTATGAAAACATAATAAGGAAACAGATAGTTTTCTATAAAAGGCCACACCCTGACACACAATTGAGAGAGGTAAAGAATCTGAGTTTCTACTTTGACTATTTATTATTAATTCTCCTCTGCTACCTCTACCCACCAAAAACATTGATAAAGAAAAATGCAGCTTTAAATGTAAAATCAAATAGTATCTTGCCTAGTTTATAAAATGCAGCTAGATAGTTATTGAGTTAGTCTACTAGTATATCTGTGTTGGTAAAGCAATGTAGATGGATACCAACTGAACTAGGTTCAGGATTGAATTGGAAGAGTACAGGCTGAGCAGCACTTTCAACAATCCAAACTGCTGATGGTCACAAAAGCCCCATGTGTATATACTGACATCACTGTTTTCCTGGGGGTTGCTATTTGGCAGTGAAGCATAGAACACAGTCATCTCTGAAGAATAAAAATTTTTGATGACCCAGAGGGCAATAGAAAGACATATGGTGGATATGAGTGGGCAACCGTATATTCTTGGCAATGATATGCCTGAAGAATGGCAACAAAGCCACATAAAAAACATAAGACTGGAAAATGAGGCTGGCTACAGATAGGGTGGAGCTAGTGGCACCTTGGTGGCACAAAAGACGGTGCCAGGCCTGGAGTCGGGAAGATCCGAGTTCAAATCTGGCCTATGACCCTAGCTGTGTGATCCTGGGCAAGTCACTTAACCTCTGGTAGCCTGACAAAAGGATCCACTGGAGAAGAAAATGGCAAACCACTTAAATATCTGTGCCCCAGAAAATCCCTATGGACAGTTGGTCACAAAGAGTTGGATATAACTGAGTGACTGAACAACTACTGGGCACGTGGTAGTTATAATAGACCCTTGAGTTAAGTTAACCCACTTGCCATATTCTCTCGTCAATTTTTTTTCTTGGCTGCCAGGTGGTGCAATGGATAGAGTGCTGGACCTGAAGTCAAGGAGACCTGATTTAAAATCCAGCCTCAGAACCTTATTAACTTTGTGACTCTGGGCAAGCAACTTAACCTTGTCTCAGTTTCTTTGTCTGTAAAATGGGGATAGTAATAGTGCCTACTTCTCAAGATTTGTTGTGAAGATAAAATGTTTTGCAGATCTGAAAAGTACTACATAAGTGCTAGCTATTATTATTACTAACAATAATGAAAAACTTCCTAATAATTAGATAGTTCTTATAATTAGGTACCTCTAATAATTCTAATAATTAGAGGTATCCAACAGTGGAAATTGGCTGCCTCAATGGTTAGTAGGTTCAACACTCACTGAAGGTCTTCAAGCCAGATGACCCCTTGTTTGAGATTCTATGGAAGGATTTTTGTTTAGGTACTTAAACTAGAAGGTCACCATGGTCTCTTCGAACTCCCAAACTTTTGTGTCTGTGGTTTTTGGTTTTTTTTTTTCTTTCTGGGTAATTGGGGTAAGTGACTTGCCCAGGGTCATACAGCTAGTAAGAATCAAGTGTTTGGTCCTAGGCAGGATTTGAACTCAGGTCCTCCTGACTTCAGGGCCGGTGCTCTGTTCACTCTGCCACCTAGCTGCCCTTGTGTCTGTGGTTTTTGGGATTCTGAGGTTCCTTTGGACTTTTTAGTTCAGCCACCATGTAACCATAATGTGAGATATCCTAAGTCGGCTAGTTCTTGGAAATGCCATTTAGTTGTGCTTGAACTTAGATTGAAGCTTCTGTAGGAGCACCACATCCTTCATTGTGTATCATCTCTCACCAGGCATTTGTTAATCACTCACTATGTAACAGGCCTTATGCTGGGTGCTGGGGATACAAATACAAAGTTGAGACACTCTCTGCTCTCAAGGGCTCACATTCTACTTAAGTTTTCCTTTTATTTCAACAGTGGGAGTAACTCGGGATTTCTTGGTAATGTAATTTAAGCCAAAAGCACAAAATAGTAGTATTGTGTAAAGGGCCATAGCCCTACAACAATTATTTATAGGAGGTGTTTATCACCTAAAGTATTTATATAATGAGGTGATCGATTTTTAAAAACAGTTGGCTCTCAAGAGCCAGTAAGAGCTGGCTAACTCCTGTTAACGTCTGATAATGTCTGACCCATTCTGTACCTATAGTCCTCACTCTTCTGAGAAGAAGAGAAATGTTTCCATTTTAGTTCTCTGAAATTGAGGATATTGTTGTTCTGATGTCTTTCAAAGTCGTTTTCCTTTACTTTTTTTTTTTGTCACTGTGTAAATTGGCCTCCTGGTTCTATTACTTTTGCATCCGTTCATATAGGTTTTTTCAAGTTTCTCTGAATTCTTCAATTATTGTTTCTCAAATTCCACAATTTATGGGCACACACTTTTGTCTCCAACTTTTTGCTACACAAAAAGTATTTCCAAAAAAAAAAGAAGAAGTATTACATATAGATGACCTTTCCTGCTGTCTTTGACATCCTTGATCTTTCTACCCAGTAATAAAGTTGCTGGGTCAAAGGTTTGGTGAATTTTCTAGTTTAGTTTTCCTGGTATGTATATGTTGTTTTCTGAACAGTTGGATCAATTCATAGATCTACCAACATTGCAATAGCTTGACTTTCTTCTTACCTGTCCCTTGAATTCCTTCAACATTTACCATTACGTTATTTGGCAATTTTTGCTAAAAGACCTCAGCCATTGTTCAAAAAACTTTTGCAGCTTTCGTTTTTTGAATTGCCTTAATATATTATTTTGAATTGGTTGAGGAGAAGCAGCATGGTATAGTAGTACTGGACTGGGAGTCAGGGGAACCTGGGTTCAAGTCTCATTTCCAATACTTACTAGTTTTATTACCATTGGTAAGTCATTTAACTTAGCCAAGCTTCAATTTTAAAAAATTAATTAATTAATTTATTTTTAGTTTTCAGCATTCACTTCCATAAGATTTTGAGTTCTAAATTTTCTCCCCCTCCTTCTCCAAGGTGGCGTGATATAGACTCTACATATACATTCATATTAAACATTTTCACATTAGTTCTTTCTCTTTTATCATGAGTCGTTTGCGGTTGACTTAGATCATTGCATTGCTGAGAATAGCTAAATCATTCACAATTTTTTGTTGTACAATATTGCTGTTACTGTGTACAATGTTCTCCTGGTTCTGCTCACTTCACTCTGTATCAGTTCATGTAAGTCTTTCCAGTTTTTTGTGAAATCATCCTGCTCATCATTTCTTAGAGCACAATAATATTCTGTTACAATCATGTACCACGACTTGTTCAGCCATTCCCCAGTTGATGGGCATCCCCTCAATCTCCAGTTCTTAGCCACCAGAAAAAGAACCTTTGTTAAATCATTGATCATAGGCTGTCTACAGGATTGCTAATATCTACAGGATTGTAGGTACAGTATAGTATCTCATTCTACAGGATTGAGAGAAGGGATTGTGTCTTATTTATCTTTGTGTCTCGTTGACTTGATATAATAATAACAATAATAATAAACATTGATAGAGATTTGAGTTTGCAAAGCACTTTACATATATTATCTTATTTGATCATCACAACAAGCTTGGAAAGGTTGGTGCTATTATTATCCCCATTTTAAAGATGAGGGAAGAGGCTTTGGAGTCAGAGTACCTGGATTAAAATCTGCAATGCCAACTACTACCTGTGTGACCTTGAGCAAGATATTTAAGTTGGGAAGACTTGAGTTAAAATCCAGCCTCAGACACTTACTAGCTGTGTGACCCTGGGCAAGTCTTTTAACCTCTGTTTGCCTCAGTTTCCTCATCTATAAAATAAAGACAATGATAGCATCTACCTTCCAGAGATGTTGTGAGGATCAGAGATAGTAGTTGTAAAGCACTTAGCACAGTGACTGGCACATAGTAAGCACTATATAAAGGTTAGCTATTATTATTATATTAATAATATTATAACATTAATTATTTTAAATGTTATTAACATAATATGAATATAATAAAATAACATAGATGTTATTCTGTTACATTAATGATATTAATAAGACTTCTCTGGGCCTCAGTTTCTTATCTTTAAAACTAAGGTTAGATTTGATGGCTTCTGAGGCCCCTTTGTGTTCTATATCTGTGGTTCTATAATTTTACTTCTCTATTGGCCCAGAGATAGGGAACAGAAAGGAGGAAGAGATGAAGCAAAGATCTTATAATCCGTAGACTAGATTATTCATTCTCTGATTCTGCTGAGAGTTGATTCCATTATGAGGATGAACAATTCAGGCTAATAAAAACTAACAACTTGAAAGTTAATTTCTGACTTTTCTGCTTTGAAAGTTTAGGCCTGCTTGATGAGAAGCTGGAGGGTGTGGGATGACTTATAGGGAAATGCCAGTTACATTTCTTCATCTCACTTACATGTGCAGAATCACTTCTGGAATTGTGTGTGAATACTTAGAAATGCTGTTGAGTCATTTTTCAGTGGTGTCTGACTCTTTGTGACCCCATCTGGGATTTTCTTGATTTTCTTGCCCTTAGAAACATACTGAGTACATTAGTGGATGCATGGCAGAAAGTGTAGTCTGGGGGATGAAAGAGGAAAGCAGTGTAAATAATTGGTAAGAGTAAGAGTTTTTGTTGACTTCGGTACCCCAAGGGCAGCTAGGTGGCCTAGTGGATAAAGCCCTGGGCCTGGAGTCAGGAAGATTCCTTTCCTTCAAATCCAACCTCAGACATTTCCTAGCTGTGTGACCCTGGGCAAGTCACTTAACCCTGTTTGCCTCAGTTTCCTCATCTATAAAATGAACTGGAGAAGAAAATGGCAAACTACTGTCTTTGCCAAGAAAATGGGGTCACAAAGAGTTGGACATGACTAAAAAAATGACTTCAAAGCAGTTTTAAAATCTGAGGCTTTTGTTTTGATAATCTACACAGAAATTAATTTAGGTTTTAGCAAAAAAGATACTTTCACAAAATTTTAACACAATTTACCGACTCTGCCAGAGTTGCCTCAGATTTAATGGGATATGGCAGTTTGCCTGGCTCTGAAGGATGAGAGGGGTGTGACCTGTTCTCCTACTCTCATGAAATGCCTTTGTGAGGCTTGGGTTGATGGATAGTTCTTTCGGGAAGTAGCCTGGGGATGGTAGCCCATTCCAGGAACTTGGTTTCAACTCAGTTTCCAGTGAGGCATCTCATCACAGCAGCAGTTACCATCGCTGTTGCTATAGGGATTTGGAAGTATAATACACAGAGGTTGGTCAGGAAGAAACTCCCTAAACTGAGTTTAAGCTGAAGGGAGGCTGGGAGGAAGAAGTGTGTTGATACATACAGTTTGACTTCATTCTTGTTAAGAGAGGGGCAGCCCATCTCTGTGGTTGGTGGGAATGGGAATGGTTGAGGGTCTGGATGATACAAAGCACAATCCAAATCTTCTTTGGTGTAGGATTTGGGGAGAAAGATAGGGCCTGTGAGACGGCCAGGAAGACAATGAGGCAAGATGCGAGATGGTAGCTGCTGTGAAGAAGAAATGTAGGGGGACAACCACAAGGAGAAAAAAGTCCTTCCCACCCCCAGGAAGCACCACTTCCCAGATATCAATGCCAGGGGATAAAGCTCCATTCTCCTGATGATAGAACTCAACAGTGAATCTTGATATGACTATAAGCAGTCAATCAATTAATAAACATTTATTAAATGCTTGCTATGTACCAGGCATTGTGCTAAGTGTTGGGAATACAAAAATACGCAAAATACAGTTCCTCGTCTAGGGAACTTAGAGTCTAATGGGAGGAGGAGAGACTACATACAAGCAAATATATACAAAGCAAGCAACATACAGGATAAATAGGAAGCAATCAACAGAGGGAAGGTACTAGAATTAAGAGAGCTTAGGAAAGGCTTCCTTTGAAATATGAGATTTTAGTTTTAAAGGAAGCCAGGGAGGTCAGTAGTCGGAGCAGAGGAGGGAGAATATTTGAGGCAGCCAGAGAAAATGCCTGGAGTGAAGAGATAGAGTCTTGTTCATGAAGCAGACCAAAAGCCAGTGTCACTGAATTGAAGATTATTTGTCAAGGAGTTAAGTGTGAGAAGACTGGAAAGGTAGGAGGGGGCTAGATTGTAAAGGGATTTGAATGCCAAATAGAGGATTTTGCATTTGGTCCTGGAGGTGATAGTTTATTGAGTAGGGGAGTGACACATGCTTTGGGAAAATCATTTTGGTGGCTGAATGGAGGATGGATTGAAGTGGGGAGAGACTTGAGGTAGGCAGACCCACTAACAGGTGATAGCAGTAGTCCAAGTGTGAGGTGATAAGGACCTGCACTAGAGTGGTGGCAGTGTGAGAGGAGAGAAGGCATGTATTCAAGAGATATTGCAGAGGTGAAATCAGCAGACTTGGCAACAGATTGGATATGGGAGTTGAGATAGTGATGGTCAAAGAGGAGCCTAAAGGACTGGGAGATTAGTGTTGGCTTCCTCCTTCATAGTACTTATTACCTCTTCTAAGGTTCTCCAATCATCAACCAACCAAGCATCTATGAAGCCACTACTATGTGCCAGGAACTATGCTAAGCATTGGGGATGAAAAGACAAACCTGAAACAGTCCTTTGCCCTCAAAGAGCTTAAATTCTATCCAAATGATTGAAATGGAGCCGCTTCCTCCTTATGGAAGGTCTACTGTACTTCCTCCCCACAGCAATGCCATCCTACACCTTGCCTCATTCATTGCCTTCTTGCGCCTCTCATAGGCCCTGCCTTTTTACCCAAACCCTAAAAGAGGGTAGAGGAGCCAGATTGCCATCTGTATCATCTTGGTCCCTCCTTCAAGCTCTAGAGGAGGGCTTCTTAACCTATGTCGTGGAATCCTTTTTCTGTCTGGCGAAGCTAGTGGACCCTTTCTCGAAATAATGTTTTTAAATGCATAAAATAAAACACACGTGGTTAAAAAGGAAACCAAACATATTAAAGTGAAGTTATCAAAATAACAAAAAGTTAAACAAGGTCACCAGAGCCCAGGTTACAAACCCCTGCTCTAGAGCACTGGTTTTCAAATATTATTCTACAATCATCTCCAAGTCTCCTTTTCCCTTACTTCTCTCTGTGGGATTCTTTGACCCTTTATTTCAGTGTTCTTGAGGGCCCTCCATTTCTTATGTTCACCCCAAGTAGTACCACATCAAGGAGGCATTCTGCACTTTGCAGTTCTGGCTGTCCCTCTTGATACTGTAGAAAGTCTTGTAAAACGACCCTTTCCTTCACACAGTTCGCAGTTTGACATTGGTTCCGACCATTGATTTCATTCTCCTCTTGAGGCTTCATTTATTATGCACATATACAATTGTTTTGTAACTTGTAGTCTTAGAGAATCGCCTGAGCAACTGAGAGGACAGGCGACTTGCCTGTGGTTACACAACCAGGCTGTGCCAAAGGCAGGACTTTGAGCTTGGGTTTGTCTTGGTTCTGAGGTCAGTTCTCCATCCCACTATACTATACTGCTTCTCAGTTTGCCACTACATCACCAAAGAGCTTCAGATTCTGTGAATGAACAAATGAATAGAAAAGCATTTATTAAGCACTTACTATATGCTACTATTTTGTTAAGTGTTGAGGGAAAAGATACAGTCCTGTCCTTAGGGAGCTTACATTCTAATAGAGATAACCTATGTGAGAAGGAGCAGCAGGAAGGGTTGGGGGTGGGGATTGGTAATACCCTGTGGTCCTTAGAGTAGCAGCATCAAAGTTAATGGCAAATCCCAGAAATTTAAAGAGTGCCCTGACAAGTTGGATGGCAAGGCCCAGAGAGCACAAAAGCGCAGGATCCAGAGAGTGAACATCACAAACAAGTCACTATAGGTGGTGATTTGTTTATCAATGCAGTGGTTCACCATAGGCCTGGACCCATTTCATCCCTTTGTGAACAGCCGTATCTGCGAGTCCCATGTCCTCTTTGGAGTTAATGACTCTCATTTGGGGAAATACTGCTTTGGACTAAGAACCTAACCCTTTATAAGTATGTATCACAAATTTACTTTATGAACACGTTTTTGTTCCAACCAAGCAAAAAATGAGAAAGGTAGGGCATCTTACATTTATTTTATTCTTAGTCCCTGATTTTTCATTAGACCTGCCCTAAATATTTTTTGATTATGCTGTGATACATGAAGAAAGTGCTCATGTTGGCAGCAGGACTAATTAGTACACATTGTCAGTCAAACTATTCAATACTCTCATTTTGCACCAGTTTGGTCTTGTCTACTATGATATTATATCATTATTTAAACTGATAGAATGTTAGCACTAGAAGGAGTCCTAGAGACCATATAGTTCAGACCTACACTTCTTATTGTTGTTCAGTCACGTTCAATTCTTTGTGACCTCAATTGGGGTTTTCTGGCAAAGACAGTGGAGTGGTTTGCTATTTCCTTCTCCAGCTCATTTTGCAGCTGAGGAAACTGAGGCAAACAGGGTTCAGGGACTTGCTCAGGGTCACATAGCTAGTAAGTGTCTGAGGCTGGCCTGACTTCAGGCCACTGTGCCACCTAGCTGCCTATCTCCCCCCCCCCAATTTTATGGAAAAGGAAACTGAGACCCCAAAATGCTGAAGTCACACAGTAAGGTAGTGGCAGAACCAGCACTAGAATTCAGACCTCTTTATTTCTAGTCTGGTTTGTTTATGTCCTTTCTTTAACTTGGATGCCATTCCCATTCTCATTACCTTGCCACCTTTTCATTTAATTTTTAATACATTTTCTCTTCCTCTCTCATTATATATGTTGAACGAGAGAGCCTGTAAACAGCCTAAGAATGTTGCCATTTATTTTTATATGACTAATCTTATTGTGCAGAATGTATTGTATATGTAAATACTCCAATGATTCTCTGATCTCCTCTCTTCCCTTGTAATGATGCAGGATGTAGCCTATCCATGACTTCCTACCCTGTGCAACTCTTTTTGATATGCAGGGTTTCACTGACCTGGAGAGGCTCTCACTGACCTGGAGAGGCTCTCAGAAGTCATGTAGTTCAACTTCTGTATTTTAGAGGTGAAGAAATTCAGGCCAAAGAGATTAAGTGACTTAGTCCTCTGACTTCAAACCCAGCAGATTTTTCTGCTGTACTGCTCCTCCTCCCTATGTGATGTGAAAAGGAATGACTGGGAGCAAATAGTTTTCATTTTTCTTTCAATTAGTGTAACACACATAAGGTTGACATTTCCTGCCTTGAGGTTCACTGCTCTTTTTTTTTTTCTTGCAGCAGAATAAAGTTTGATACAAGGTGGCATCAACTCCGCTGAATTTACTATTGTTTCAAACTCTGTTCCCTTAGTGAAGCTACCTTACTGCCAAGTTACTTCATTGAATTCAATATAAATACTGTCTATTGCTGCATGAATGAGCCAACCATTCTTTTAAAGTATCATTGACATTGTTGGTTCAGTAGTAGAATTAAAAAAAAAAAAGACTCAAAAGGAACTCATTTGAAAAACTGAGAAATATGATCAATGGGATATTAGTAATGATGTGATCTGAATAAAAATGTGAAAGCACTAGAAATTAACTCATTGTGCGTTGTTTTGCAGCATTTCTTATATGGTTGTTTCTTTGTTTAACATATTGTGTGTGTGTGTGTGTGTGTGTGACAGAGAGAGAGACAGACACAGAGAGAGGGAGACAGACAGGGAGGGAGAGAGACAGATAGGGAGGGAGACAGGAGACAACAGATCATTTGAATTAGAATGTAATCTACTTTAGATGAGGGACTATGTCTAATACTTCTGTATATCCTACTCCAGTGTCTAGCACAAAATATATGCTCACTAAAAGTTTGTTGATTTGATTTTTGAAGTCAAAAGAGAAGTGGTGTGGCATAGTAGATAAAGAGTTGGTTATGGATTTAAGAAGACTTGGGTTCAAGGCTTGGGATAATGTAACCACATAGTAGGTGACACCCAGTTGAAGCATACTCAAAAGCATAGCAAAAGATTTTATTTGCTTCAACTTGTCTTTCTGCCAACTTTATCGTATTGTATCATATCTATCTCTGTCTATCGCTAACAGAATAGCTAACCCATGTGTGGCACCAAAAGATAAATATTTGTATAATTATCTTCTGTTAACCCAAGTCTCTGTCTCATTTAATCATTCTTTTATATCTCAAATAGTTGTCTGTGACTTTGTTCTAAATTTGCTATGTTTTATAGAAGATGAATGTTCAGCAGAATAAAAATATTAACTTGTAATATGTTGATGGTATGGCACAGTGGATAGAGCTCTGCCATGGAGTCAGGAAGACCTGAACTCAAATCTGGATTCAGACACTTAGTAGTTATGTGATGCTAGGCAAGTCACTACTTTATCATATTATATCATATCTATTTCTTTTTTTTTTAATTTTAAGTTTATTAATTTTTAGTTTTCAGCATTTCCACAAGATTTTGAGTTCCAAATTTTCACCCCATCTTTCCCCTCCCCCCACCCCAAGATGGCAAGCATTCTGAATATCCCTTCCCCTAGTCTTCCCTTCCTTCTATCTCCACCCCCCCTTATCCCCTTCTCCTTCTATTTTTCTGTAGGGCAGGATAGATTTCTTTACCCTGTTTCCTATATTTCTTATTTCCCAGTTGCATGTGAAAACATTTTTTTTTTAAACATGTGTTTTTAAGACTTTGGGTTCTAAATTTTCTGCCTTCTTCCCTCCTCCCCCCACCCTCATTGAAAAGGCAAGCAACTCAATATAGGTGATACATGTGCAGTTATGTAAAACACTTCCATGGTAGTTGTGTTGTGAAAAACTAACTCTATTTCCCTTAATCCTATCCTGCACTCCCCATTTATTCTATTCTTTCTTTTGACCCTGTCCTTCCTCAGAAGTATTTGCTTCTGATTACCCCTTTTCCCAATCTGCCCTCTTCTCTATCATTCCCCTGCTCTCTTGTCCCCCTTTCCCCCTATTTTCCTGTAGGTTAAGATGTATTTCCATACCCAATTGGGTATGTATGTTATTCCCTCCTTAAGTCAAATCCTATGAGAATAAGATTCACTCATTCCCTCTCACCTTCCCCTATTTCCCCTCCACTGTGAGAGCCTTTTCTTTTCTGTTTTTTTTTAAATAAATTACCCCATTCTACCTCTCCCTTTCTCCTTCTCTTAGTATAATCCTCTTTCACCCCTTAATTTTATTCTCCAGATATGACCCCTTCCTCTTCAACTCACCCTGTGCCCTCTATGTCTATATCTATTATCATATCTATTTCTATCTACCTTTGTTTGCCTCAGTTTCCTCGTCTGTAACATGAGCTGGAGAAGGAAATGGCAGATTCCAGTATCTTTGCCAAGAAAATCCCAAAATGGGGTAGCAAGGTGTCACAGTGGATAGAATACCAGCCCTGGAGTCAGGAGGACCTGAGTTCAAATCCGGCCTCAGACACATAATACTTCATAGCTGTGTGACTCTGGGCAAGTCACTTAACCGCAATTGCCTCATGGGAAAAAAAAAAGAAAATCCCAAATGGAATCATAAAGAGTTGGACACAACTGAAACGACCAAACAACCATATTTATTTGAATGAAAAATGCTATGTAAATGCAAGATAATCATATAATAACTCATTACATAAGAAGCAAATTACTTTAAAAAACTGTGTAGATTTACATAATCCTTTAATGCTCAGATAAGAGGAGATGGAGTCTTGAATGCCCAGATCTGAGGATAAATGAAGCAATTTTAAGGCTAGCCATGGTAACTTATTTTATTCCTTTAAACTTGTCATTTTCTACTTCATCAATTACATAATGAAAAGAGAAAAGACTTCTGCATATATTAAATGGACTATGTAGTCTCCAAGGGCCCTATTATCTGTGATCTTATTTTAATAGGGAAACTAATTTGGGTAAGTTCATGATCATGACTTTGATAAACATGTAGGTAGACAGACATTCAGACAGTTTTTTTTTGTTTTTTTTTGGTATTAGATGGTGATCAATGTCCTATGAGCATGTCTGAGAGATTTATGCAAACAGTATTGAAACTCTGGACTGTCAATGGCTTTCCCAGGGCAGAAAAAAGTAGGGAATGAAAAAAGAGAAAACTGGCAGCAATTCTGGTTTTAGCACTACTATTATGCCTGAAGAGACAGGAAAAATCTTTTTCTAATGTTGCTTCAGTTGAAAGACACCCTTTTAGGCTGTTCCAAGTAAGGATACCATACAAATCTAGCCCTAATAAAATTCCTCTTATTTGGCCTATCCAAGTCCTACCCATTCTTCCAGGCTCAGTTCAGTGAAGTTGTCTTTACTTCATGATAATGATCTAAGACAGTTCCAAAGGACCCATGATGAAAAATGCTATTGACCTCCAGAGGGAGAACTGATGATCTGTGAGTGCAGACTGATGTATATTTTTTAAAATTTTCTTTATTTTTCTTGCTTTTTTGGTGTGTTTTCTTTTGCAACATGACTAATATGGAAATATGTTTTACATGACTCTGCATGTATAATTGATATCATATTGCTTGTCTTTTCAAGGGGCAGGTCATGGAGGGAGGGAGAGAATTTGGAACTCAATGTAAAAATGAATGTTAATTTTTTACATGTAATTGGGAAATATTTAATGAAATAAATAAAAATGTTTTTAAGAAATTATACTCATGCAAGAAAATCAGTGAATGAGAATGGTAGAGAACATTTGGATAATGATCACTGGAGCAGGAATAGAAGCAGTCTTTTAATCAGAGTATACTGTAGACCAATTAGATAGAAAGAAGAAATAAACAAGAAACTTGAGAAACAAATCGTAAACCTGGCACGGTGGGATAAAATAATAGGGGACTTCACTTATCTAGACATCTGTTGGAGAAGAGCAAGAAGAAGAGAAAGAGGAAGAGGAAGAAGAAGAGGAAAAAGGAGAGGAGAAAGAAGACATGATTTTATTGTGGAAAGCAAAATTTTCATCTAGGTCAAAAATATTCAACATGACATGTTGGTAAAATATGTAGAGAGAAAAACAATGTTAATTTGGCGATTTCATTTTCATAGGAAATGTGAGAAACATTCAGTGTGCCTTGTAACATATATATGTATATATATATATATATATACACACACACACACACATGAATAATTACTGGGGAAAGTGTTTCATTGGTTCAACTATTAAATAAAATTGGTCTACCTCTGTGCATCTGAAGTAACTTTTTTACATCTGCTGCTTTTTCTTTTTTACTGCTATGAACTTGACAAACATCAATAAACATGATAGTTTCCATATACAAAGAACAGAAAAAGATTGTATATATGAAATTATGGATCCTTATATTTCAATAATGTTTTAAAATGCTTTCATCACAACCCTGTATAGTCAATTGTTCAAATATGGTAATCAATCCCTGTAACACAGATGATTCAAATGTATAATGCATTTAACACTCCAGTTCTAAAACTGCCCTATCTGCTGAATATTTTAAAAATGTTTTATTGGTGTTTTTCTTCCTCTTTTTTTGGGAATCCCTATCCCTACCTCCTTTTCCCACCATATACTCCTCTCCAAAAAGAATAAAAATCCTCCCTTACAACAAACAAGCATAGTGTTGCAAAACAAATCCACACTGTCATTCTGCAGCTCTAATCAATCATCTCTTTGTCAAATAGTGCAAACTGATTTATCATGGGTCCTTTGGAGCCTGGCTGGTCATTGTATCGATCACAGTTTTAAAGTCTTTCATAGTTGTTTTCCTTTACAGAGCTGTAGTCATTTTATAAATTGTTCTCCTGGTTCTGCTTACTTTACCTTGTATTAGTACAAGTTTTTCTAGGATTCTATGAGTCCCTCTCTTTTGTCATTTCATTTTTTTTTTTTTGGCTAGGCAGTGGGGTTAAGTGACTTGCCCAAGGTCACACAGTAAGTGTTAAGTGTCTTGAGGCCGCATTTAAACTCAGGTCCTCCTGACTCCAGGGCCGGTGCTCTTTCCACTGCGCCACCTAGCTGCCCCCTAATAATCCTTTTGTTATTTCTTACAGCTCAATAATATTCCATTGCATTCATTTGCCATAATATATTTAGCCATTCCCCAGTTGATGGGCAGTCAGTCAGCCATTCATTAAACATTTATTAAATACCTACTGTGCTAGGGATACAAATACAGATGAAAACAAGGAGTCCCTCCCCTCAAGGAGCTTATAATCTAAAGGGGGAAGACAACACAAAAAAAAGAAGCTGGAGTGGAGAGAAAGAAAATACCTTACTTTGGGTCATGATGGAGAGTTCCCAAGATGTCCAGAAGCAGTATAGCTGGTGCGAAATGGGGACAAGAACTGTCCTGATCCACCTCTTTAAATAGAGGCCCTGGAGCCCATGGCTCTGCTCTCCAGTTAAAGGGTTAAGTCAGAGGGGTAGAAGTACCGTTGAGATGTGAGCACCAGGTGGGTTTAATTTTGTGGCATGAGATTTCCCAATGATAAGTTTCCCGGGGAAGGAAGGTATAATGGGGTGATCCAAAGGAGTCCAAAAGCAGTGTAGCTAGTGTGAAATAGGAAGAAGGGCACCTCCTTTATTTCCAGGTTTTCATCTTCAGTAATCTTGATAGGACTGCTGGCAGGGTTGTAGCGGTCTGTCTCCTGGGTTGCTGTAGCTTGGCTGTATTCCTTGGCTCTGTAAGTCTAGACTACCAGTGGTCAGCTCATAATAGAAACAGCTCTATGATGAAAAACCATGCTACCCACATTCCTCCTCTTCATGCACACAATAATTACAAGAATAATGCGCCTTAACTCTCACAGGCTGGGGCACCTGTATCTATGCACTGCCTTTTTGGTCATCCTCCCATTCCTTAGGTTTGCCTGAGGAAGCAGCATGTTGTCTGAGGAGCCACACTTGACCAACCCACACCCATTTATCTGCATGCTGATTTTCAGACCTACTCCCTGCACGTACTCATGTTAATTAACTTTCTGTTTCCATAGGCCCCCTATTTTTCACACACTCAGAATTTCAGTATGCATGTTGCTATGTCAGAAATTCTCTCTATCTAGGGGCTGGCTTTCACATCTACTCCACAGACAACCAGTCTCAAATTAATACCTAATGTTCACTTATAATCCCAGGTGACATAGTTCTTTACTGTGGGTGGCATAATTCTCTACTGCAGGTAGCTCCAAGCCCCCTTTTCTTTTAGCCCTAAGGTTGTGAGGGCTGTGACATTATGGTGACTGAATTTTTGTATTTTAAAAGTTTACGAATAAAAAGGATATAATAAATCGCATTCTTATTCATGATCTTTCTCAGTAGACAGAACTATTTCTTATAATTTTATTGTGTAGCATTTTCTGTAGCCTAATGTAACATATCTTAGGCAAGCCAGTTAGATTCATTTTGTGCTGCTGAATGTAGAGATTTTGACTAAATGAATTTGGTTTCCATATTTTTTTAAATGGGTTAAAATGATTAATTTATCCCCAAATCACTCAGTGACCTAGCAGTTGTGGATTTTTAAGATCCCTTCTAAGAAATCACATTTTATGGAAGACCATTAACTCCAACATTATAATTTCCTATCACTGAACTGCAGGGAAAACCTAATAGGATACCTTTATTGCTATATTAATTAACTTTGAACGTGTGCTTTGCATTCAAAGAATATATATTTGCAGTTAATTTGAACCTCACTTCCTAATCATATGGGAAGGATGGCCTAAATTGGAAGTTCTTAAGAATCAGAAATATGCAAATAAGCGAGTCAAGGGCTCCAGGAATGAAATCTATTTCTTCATAATTGAGTTTTGGTTTTTTTTAAACTTTTAGCTGAAACTGTAGTTTTAAATAAACAGAAAAATCAAGTCAACAAGCATTTAAGCATCTGTTACGTGCTAGGCACTCTGCTAAGTGCTGGGGATACAAAAGCCCAAACAAAACAAAACCAGGCCCTGTGCTCGAGGAATTCTTGGTCTAATGGGAAGAGACAACAGCAAACAAATATGTGCGAACAAGATCTATACAAGATAAATCAGAGATAATCTCAGAAGGAAGGCACTCAGATTAAGTAGGACTGGGAAAAGCTTCTTGCTGAGCCTTGAAGGAAGTCAGAAGGCAGTGAGGAAACATTGCTGAGGAGGGAGAGACTTCTAGTCATGGCAAACAGGGGGTGAAGATTTTGACCAGAGTTGGGAGATCCAGTGCTACCTGGGAGACACAACAACCAGGTCTGAATCACAGGATTGCAGAGTATGTGGAAGGAAGTAAGGTGTATGAAGATTGGAAAGGTAACAAGGAGTCTGGCTCTAAAGGGCTTTAAGAGTCAAACAGAGGATTTTGTATTTGATTGTGAAGCTCATAGGGAGCCACTGGAATTTATTGAATGAGGATTAGACCTGCATTTTAAGAAGATCAATGAAACTCACGGCATCTCAGGGATTACGTTTTCTAGTCCAAATGATTCCTTGGTGGGTGTGGAAGATTAAGGCTAGGAAATATATTTCCGGTTGACCTGGAAAGAAGGGTCAAATAAAGTAACTTAAAAAAAATTAGTGTTTTCAAAATATTGGATTAGTGTTCTTATGTAACAGTGATAATCATCATTCCTGTAAGTATATGATATAAACAGTAATGCAATTAGAATTGCTTCATTTCCATCCTTCACCCAAATTCTTGGATTCCTGACTCTTGGTCTTTATGTAGGATGAAACTGACTTGTCATACTAGTCTGAGACCATATCCTGCCATTCATATTTGTCTTCAATGCAAATTCCTTTGGAAAACCATGACAGGATATACCCCCTGGGCAGTCTCATATTACTTATGTCAGCAACCCTAAGAGAACAAAGGGCTTTGGTAGGCCATACCAGTGTTTATCAGATCGAGGTAAACAAATATCACAAACTATGCTGAAACGCAGGTTATCTATGGCCCTGGCCCAAATTCTCTCCTTGTAAGAAAAACTATGTGCATCCTTTTTGTGTTTTGGTGAGTCAGTCTTTCTCTTCTCTCTTTGTCCTCAGTTCCCTCTCAGTTCACAGCTTCTATATCTCTCTCTTCCATTATCGATGAGGTCATCATGACTTGAAGCCAAGAAGCATTCCTATACCTCTGCATCTAAAGGCTACATTTGTGACTGTCCGTACAACCCGAGCTCAAGACTGTTACAGTTAATGGCTGTGAAACAGCTTCCCCCATTGTGCTCAGAAGGACAAAATTCTGTTTTTACTGTGGGAATTTTGTGAGATTTTAGTGAGGAACAAATATTCACCCTCTTGCCTTTCATTTGGCACTTATAGTTCAAAATCCATTACTGAAAGTGATAGAATGGATTTAATTACATTACCAAACATTTTAGAAGTAGATTTGCATTCTTCAGCATCAGAATCTGGCCATCCTCTTGTTACTTTTGGGAGGAAGAGGAGCCAAGGGAATCTTTAGTTGTAAGAGTGGGACAGAAGTAGTGCTAAACTCATCTTTTCCATGCTACCAGGTGTTAGGAGCTCTCTTGCTTAAGAGGAGGCTTCTCTGATCTGGACTAATATCTTTTCCTGAAGCAAATTCAGTTTTTGGTCATGGATTTGATGTATCTTCTCAATGACTTTCTGGTCCTATTAATCTCTAGGTCTAGACTCATAGCCTGAATTTGTAACTCAGGCTGAGCACTTTGCTTGATCGAATAGCCTGATATGTGTTAGAGTCTTAGATTTTCTCTGCTTCTCTGAGCATGAAAATCCCTATGCCTGGAATGCTTTCCATCCCTTTACTTCCAACTCTTAGAACTCTTAACTCCCTCAAGCCTTGCTCAAATGCCATCTCCTTAAATTCACTAATTAACTTTAAAAATATTTTTAAAAATTAATTTCATTATTTCCCAATTACATGTTAATAAATTTTTAACATTTAAAAAAATTTTGAGTTCTAAATTCTCTCACTCACTTTGGCCCCTTTCTCACCCCTTGAGAAAGCAGGCAGTTTGATATCAATTCAATACATGAAGCCATGCAAAACACATTAGCTACATTGCAAAAGAAAACACAAATAAAATAAAACAATAAAAATTAAAAAGTTTAAAAAGTATGATTCAACCTGCATTCAGAGTTCATTAGTTTTCTCTCTGGAGGTCAATAGCATTTTTCATCATGGATCCTTTGGAATCTTCTTGGATCATTGTCTTGATCAAAGTAGCTAAGTCTTTCACAGTTGATCAGTCTTACAATATTGCTATTACTATGTACAATTTTCTCCTGGTTCTGTTCATTTCACTTTGCATCAGTTCATATAAGTCTTCCCAGGTTTTTCTGAAATCATCCTGCTTAACATTTCTTAAAGTACAGTAATATTCTATCACAGTCATATACTACAACTTCTTCAGGCATTGCTCAATTGATAGGCATCCCCTCGATTTCTAATTCTTTGCCACCACAAAAAGAGCTGCAATAAAAATCTTTGTGCATATATGTCCTCTTATTTTTCCTTGATCTCTTTGGGATACAGACCTAGTAGTGGTATTGCTGGGTCAAAGGGTAGACACAGTTTGATAGATCTTTGGGCTTCCAAATTGTTCATCAGAATGGTTGGATCAGTTTACAACTTTACTAACAGTGCATTAGTGTACCAATTTTTCCACATTCCCTCTAGCATTTATCATAATCTGATAGGTATGGGCTAGCATCTCAGAGTTGTTTTAATTTGCATTGCTCTAATCAGTAGTGATTTAGAACATTTTTCATGTGATTATTGATAGTTTTGATTTCTTCTTCTGAAAATTGCCTGTTCATATCCTTTCACCATTTATCAACTGGAGTATAGCTCTTATTTCAATAAATTTTGGCTCAATTCCCTATATGTTTGAGAAATGAGGTCTTTATCAGAGAAACTTACTATAAAATTTTTCCCTGTTTCTATTTTCTTTCTAATTTTGGCTGCATTCATTTTGTTTGTATAAAAGCCTTTTACTTTTATGTAATCAAGATTATCTGTTTTACTTCTTGTAATCCTTTCTATTTCTTGTTTGGTCATAAACTCTTCTCTTATCCATACACCTGACAGATACATTTTTCCATGTTCCATTAACTTATTATATCACCCTTTATGTCTAAGGCATTTATCCATTTTACCTTATATGGTGTGAGATGTTGATCTGTGCCTAGTTTCTTCCAGACTGTTTTCTAGTTTTCCCAGCAGTTTTTGTCAAATGTTGAATTCTAGTTCCAAAAGCTTGGATCTTTGGGTTTTTCAGACACTATGGTCATTTACTACTGTGTATTGTGTACCTAATCTGTTCTACTGATCCATCACTCTGTTTCTTACCCAGTACCAATTTATTTTGATGATTATGGCTTTGTAATATAGTTTGAAACCTGGAACTGGTAGGCTGCCTTCCTTCATTGACTCCCTTGATATTCTTGATCTTTTGTTCTTCCAAATGAATTTTATTGCTATTTCCCTAGCTATATAAAATAATTCTTTGGTAATTTGATAGGTATGGCACTGAATAAGTAGATTAACTTAGGTAGAATTGTCATTTTCATTATGTTAGCTTGGCCTACCCATGAACAATTGATATTTCTCCAGTTATTTAGATCTGTCTTTATTTGTATGACTCCTGAGTATTTTTTATTGTCTGCAGTTATTTTAAAAAGGATTACTCTTTCTTTCTCTTCCTACTGGGTTTCATTGGTTGTATATAGAAATGCAGATGATTTCTGTAGGTTTCTTTCATATCCTGCAATTTTGCTGAAGTAGTTAATCATTTTAGTTAGTTTTTTTAGTTGATTCTCTAGGGTTCTCTAAGTATATCATCATCTGCAAAGAATGATAGCTTTGTTTCCTCATTGCCTATTTTTATTATTTCAATTTCTTTTTCTTGTCATATTGCTATAGCTGGCATTTCTAGTGTGATATTGTATAATAATGATGATAAGCTTCATTCCCATCTTACTGGGAAGGCTTCATGTGTATCCCTGTTACATATAATGCTTGCTTCTGGTTTTAGATAGATAGATACTACTTATCATTTTGGGGCAGCTAGGTGGTGCAATGGATAGAGTGGCTGGGCCTGAACTCAGGAAGACTCATCTTCCTGAGTTCAAATCTGGCCTCAGATACTAGCTATGTGACCCTGGGTGAATCATTTAAACCTGTTTGCCTCAGTTCCTTATCTGTAAAATAAGCTGGAAAAGGAAATGGCAAACCACTCCAGTATCTTTGCCAAGAAAACCTCAAAGGAGGTCACAAAGAGTTGGAAATGACTGAAAAACAACTTCTCATTTTAAGAAAGGCTCCATTGATTTCTATGCTTTGTAGTGTTTTTAGTAGAAATGGGTATTGTATTTTGTCAAAAGCTTTTCCTGCATCTATTGTTGCAATCATATAAATTTGTTGTTATTATTATTGATATGGTCAATTATGCCAATAGTTTTTCTAATATTGAACTAGCCTTGAATTTCTGATATGAATTCCACCAGGTCTTAATATATATGATCTTTGTCATATATTGCTATAATATCCTTGCTTGTATATTTTATTAAAATTTTTGCATTGATATTCATTGAGGAAATTGGTCTATAGTTTTCTTTCTCTGTTTTTGCTCTCCCTTGTTTAGGTATCAAAACTATATTTATGCCATAAAAAGAATTTGCTAGGTCTCCTTCACCTATTTTTTCAAATAATTTACATAATATTGACATTAATTGTTCCTTCAGTGTTTGTTAGGATTCACTTGTAAATCCATCTGATTTTTTTCTTAGGGAGCTCATTGATGGCTTGTTTGATTTCTATTTCTGAGATAAGGTACTTAAATATTCTATTTCTTCTTCTGTTAATCTGGGCAGTTTGTCTTTTTGTAAATATTTATCCATTGCATTTACTAGTTCATTTTTAATTTATATTCATAGCATCTGTCCCAGAGCCTAGCATATAGTGGGTGCTTATATATAGTGGGACAGCTAGGTGGCGCAGTGGGTGAGCGCAGGCCTTGGGGTCAGGAGGACCTGAGTTCAAATGTAGCCTCAAATACTTGACACTAGCTGTGTGACCCTGGGCAAGTCACTTAACCCTGATTGCCTCACCAAAAAGCAAAAAAAAACCAAAAAAACTTGTTGATAGATTCACTGATAGAAAGCAAGGGATTCTGTGATTTGTAGCATTGAGAAAGAAGAAAAGAAACAACCAAGTATTTATTAAGTGAAGGGAAGGGATGAATAATCTTAAGTATTCAATCCAAATTAGCTCAAATTCTAGCTTCAAAGGGCAGTGAACAGATCAATAAAATGTATTCTGCTTCCATAGTATCTTTCTTCTCTATTTTCTCCTTTCCATTAACAACTATTACCTTAGTTCAAGTCTTTAGGACTTATAGACTAGGTTATTATAATAGTGATATGGGTGTCCCTCTATTGTACCTCCCCAATCCGTTCTACATTATCACATTAATTTTCTTTTTTAAAAATTTATTTTATTCTGAACTTCAATAAAACAGGCACTTCTTTAACATAGTAGAATAAAAAAAGAGATGATTGAACATGAAACAGCCAATCTGTTACATACAACTTGCTATTTCTTTTAAATATATAATAAAGTTGTCACGTAACTTTCTTTTTTTCCCTTCTTTCTTCTCTCCCCCCTGCCCTGGAGATGTCTACCATTAGACACAAATATGTATGTATATGTAAAACTATCCTATAAATACTTCTATTTATCAGTTCTTTCTCTCTATACAGATAGTGTCTTCTTTCATAGGTCCTTTGTAGTTAATTTGGGCATTTGAAGCACAGCTTTGATCATATCCCTCTCCTGCTGGAAAAGCCTGGCATCAAAATCATCGTCATTGTCGTCATCATCATGATCATGACTAGCATTTATATAGTGCTTTAAGATTTACAAAGCACTTTGTAAATATTATGTCATTTGATCCTCACCATAAGCTTGGGAAGTAGGTGTTATTTTTTATCCCTACTTTACAGGTGAGGAAACTGAGGCAGAGGGCAATTAAGTGACTTGCTCAGGGCCACACAGTTAGTATTTGAGGCATAATTTGAACTCAGGTCTTTCTGACTCCAGGCCCAGTGCTCTATCCACTACGCCACTTAGCTCAAGGTCTTCTTTAATATTTTCTCCAATCTCCTTTCAGCCTTCTTTCCCACTAGTACTCTCCTAGATTATTCACTGTTCTCTGAACATATTTAATATTCCTTCTTCCTTGTAGAATGTTGTCTTCACTTGTCTGTCCCCCAAGTCTCATCTCAAATGTGATCTCCTTTAAGAGGTTTTTCTTTATCCCTGTCTTCATCTCCCACAATGGTTTTTGATTTCTCTCTCCTCTGATTATCCATAACACTTTGCACAGCTCTTGTGGAATATATTATATTCTGCGTTATATCATAAAATAGCACATGTGAAGTGCTTTTCAGATCTTAAAGCATTATATAAATACTATTTCTTCTTCAACATCTCAAGATGTATAAAAAAAATCATAATAAAGATGAGGATGTAATAAATACAAAGGAGTGGGACAAACATCCTATAAGAAATGTGAGGAGGTAAAGGTCAGCTTAAGCTTTGGGGATGGGGTTGATCAAGGAAAGTTCCATTGCAGAGATAGCCAAGATGGACCGTGCAGAACATGAAGAATTTCCTCATGTGGAGGGGACTTATTCTAGACATGAGGGAATTATAGGAACAGAGACAAAATAAGGCAGGATGAGAATGTGAATTCTCATAGTGAATTTTCCTGTTTGGCTAAAGTATATAGTATATAAAGGTAAGCTATATGAGATAGCTAAAGGGTAGGTTATGGCCAGCCCGTTGAAGGTCTTAAATGTCAGACTATAATCTCTAAGACCCCTTGAAGATCTAAAAATAAAAGATACTATGATTATGTGTAGATGAAAAGCTTTTTATATCCTAAAGTACCTAGCATATTTCCTTTAAAATTTATTTTTATTGATAATTTTAATATTACCTTAATTCCCATATAACTCTCCCCTCCCCCACCCAGAGAAATATTCCTTATAAAAAAAGAATAAAAAAGAAAGACCAAAAAAAGCCACTTATCAAAACTAATGAATATGTCAGCTAAGTCTGGAACTAACTACAATGTTCCATGCCTGTGGTCCTCTACTTCTACAAAGAAGGGAGGTAGGGGAATTCTCGTATCTCTTTCTTTAGGCCATGCGTGGTCGTTATAGTTACATAGTATATAGTTTCTTTCTTCCTTGTTTTTTTGTATTGTTCTTCCCATCATTTTGTTGTAGTTATTGTATAATTTGTTTTCCTTGTTTTACTTCACTTTGCACCAGTTCGTCCCATGCTGCTTTGTATTCTTCAAATTCTTCGTTTCTTTTTTTCTTTTCTTTTTTTTTTTATTCATTTAAAAAAAATTTATTTTTAACTTGTGTTTTTAAAACTTTGGGTTATAAATTTTCTCCCTTCCTCTCTTCTCACCCACCCTCATTGAAAAGGCAAGCATCTCGATACAGGTTATAGATGTGTAGTCATGCAAAACACTTCTATAGTAGTCCTGTTGTGAAAAACTAAGTATATTTCCCTTCATCCTATCCTATCCCCCATTTATTTTATTCTCTCTTTTGACCCTGTCCCTCCTCAGAGGTGTTTGCTTTTGATAATCCTCTCCCTCAATCTGCCCTCCCCTCTATCAACCCTCTGCTCTCTTGTCCCCTTTCCCCCCTTATTTTCCTGTAGAGTAAGATAGATTTCCATACCCCATTGTGTATGTTATTCCTTCCTTAAGTCAAATCCTATGAGAGTAAGATTCACTCATTCCCTCTCACCTTCCCCCATTTCCCCTCCACTGTAAAAGCCTTTTCTTATCTGTTTCATGTGAGATATTTTACCTCATTCTACTTCTCCCTTTCTCCTTCTCCCAGTATAATCTTCTCCCACCCCTTAATTTTATTTTCCGGTAATCAACCCTTCATCTTCAACTCACCCTGTGTCCTGTATCTATCTATCTATCTATCTATCTATCTATCTATCTATCTATCTATCTAT
>NW_020947390.1:10398745-10413534 GCF_900497805.2 Vombatus ursinus | reverse complement strand
TATCTATCTATCTATCTATCTATCTATCTATCTATCTATCTATCTATACAAACATATAATTTTTTCCCTCCCACTACCCTAATACTGACAAAGTACTCATGAGTTACAAATATCCTAACCTGAAGGAATGTAAACAGTTCAACCTTAATAAGTCTCTTATGATTTGTCTTTCCTGTTTACGTCTTCTGTATTTCACTTGAGTCTTGTATTTGATGGTTGGATTTTCTATTCAGCTCTGGTCTTTTCCACAGGAATGCTTGAAAGTCCTCTATTTCATTGAATGACCATTTTTTACTCTGAAGGATTATACTCAGTTTTGCTGGGTAGGTGATTCTAGGTTGTAGTCCTAATTCCTTTGCCCTCCGTAATATCATACTTCATGCCCTCCGGACCCTTAATGTAGAAGCTGCTAAATCTTGTGTTATCCTGATTGTGTTTCCACGGTACTTAAATTGTTTCCTTCTGGCTGCTTGCAATATCTTCTCCTTGACCTGGGAATCGTGGAATTTGGCTACAACATTCCTAGGAGTTTTCCTTTGGGGATCTCTTTCAGGAGGTGATTGGTAGATTTTTTCAAATTCAATTTTGCTCTCTGGTTCTAAAATATCAGGGCAGTTTTCCTTGATAATTTCTTGAAAGATGATGTCTAGGCTCTTTTTTTGATCATGGCTTTCAGATAGTCCAATAATTTTTAAGTTCTCTCTCCTGGATCTATTTTCCAGGTCAGTTGTTTTTCCAATAAGATATTTCACATTCTCTTCTATTTTTTCATTCCTTTTGATTAGTGTTACAGTGCCTTGATTTCTCAAATTGTCCCTATCTTCCAATTTCTCCATTCTAATTTTTAAGGAAGTATTTTCTTCAGTAAGCTTTTGGACTTCCTTTTCCATTTGGCTGATTTTGCTTTTAAGGGCATTCTTCTCCTCATTGGATTTTTGGACCTCTTTTGCCATTTGGGTTAGGCTATTTTTTAAGGTGTTACTTTCTTCAGTATTTTTTTGGGTCTCCTTTAGCATCACTCTCAGTTTTTCCTCTGCTTCTCTTACTTGCTTCTCAAAATTCTTTTTGAGCTCTTCCATGGCCAGGACCAATTCATATTTTTCTTGGAGACTTTAGATGTAGGAACTTTGGCTTCATTGTCTTCTTCTGGTTGTACGTTTTGATCTTCTTTGTCATCAAAGTAAAATAATATAGTCTGACTCTTTTTGCGCTGCTTGCTCATGATCCCAGCCAATTACTTGAGTTATAAACTCTTTGTTAAGGTAGGAGTCTGTTTCCAGTGTGGAGAATGTACTGTCCCAAGCTTCAGGGGTTTTGTGCAGCTGTGTTCAGAGATACTTCTAGGGACCTGTAAATTTTCAGTTCTTCCAAGGTGGTGTGATCAAGGACTAGGTATTTACTCCTTTCCTGGCCTGTGCTCTAGTCTATGAGCACTCTTTTCTGTCTTGGAACTGTGAGGAGGATCTCCTCTCCACAGCCACTACAAGCTCCACCACGCCAGCACTCCTCCTTGCCCCAGGACCGCCACCCAGAACTATGACCCAGATCCAAGCATGGGCAAAGCAAGAGAATCCTACACCAGCAGAGAGATCCCTGTAATCCCCCTCTGATCAGCCACTCGATTCCCCCTCAGTCTGTGGGCCAGAAGCTAAGGAGGCAACCACTGCCCCTGCCGAGCTCAGGGACTGGAGCTGAGACCACCGGCTTCTCTCTCTCCTTGCTGACACAGACTTTTCCCACTCACCTTTCAAGTTGTCTTTGGTGTTCCTGGGTTGAGAAGTCTGTAAACCGCCACAGCTGCTCGAGATTCAGTCCTCTGAGGCCTGCTCCAGCATCCCTGAGGCCTGCGCCCATGCCGAGCTGCGCTCTTCTCCCAGCCCGGCGCAATATACCTTTCCAATCAACCATCCAGGCTGTCTTGGGCCGGAAATTTGTTTCGCTCTGTCTTTTTGTGGGTTCTGCTGCTTTAGAATTTGTTTAGAGCCATTTTTTATAGGTATTTGGAGGGGTTTGGGGGAGAGCTAAAGCAAGTCACTGCTTTTACTCTGCCATCTTGGCTTTGCCCCCCCTTTTTAAAATTTTTTTTAAGGCAGTTGGGGTTAAGTGACTTGCCCAGAGTCACACAGCTAGTGTCAAGTGTTTGGTCTGAGGCTGCATTTGAACTCAGGTCCTCTTGACTTCAGGGTCGGTACTCTATCCACTGTGCCACCTAGCTGCCCCATAATAACTTTTTTTTCTTTCTTTTTTTTTTTTTTTTTTTTGGTGAGGCAGTTGGGGTTGAGTGACTTGCCCAGAGTCACACAGCCAGTGAGTGTTATGTATTTGAGGTCAGATTTGAACTCAGGTCCTCCTGACTCCAGGGCTGGTGCTCTATCCATAGGGCCACCTAACTGCCCCTAAAATTCCTCATTTCTTACAGAACATCAATATTCCATTACATTTGTGTACCACAATTTGTTTAGCTATTACCCCATCAGTGAACGTGTACTTTATTTATAGATCTTTGCTAGATTAGAGGAAGCACTTACTATGGTCTAGGTACTGTGATATGAACTGTGAATATAAAAACAAGATGGTGCCTACTCAAGGAATTTACAGTCTAATGAGGGAAAATGACATATAAAGAGGAGGTGCAAAGTGTTGAGGAGCGGGGTGGAGGAATCTATCTATCTATATGGAGTTAGAGCAGATGAGAGAGTGGGGGGGAGTGTGCCTGGAGGGAGTGAGAAGCATGGTTGAGACTTGGGTTGATATGTTAGAGTGGAGCAAAGACTCAAAATACCTAGCGTACCTTTTTCCACGTATAAATGCGCAAGAAATACTTGTTTAATTGAATTGAATTGGAAAAGGAAAAAAAACTAACAAAAGTTTTATTATTAGGAAAGGACAATAATGGAGAAATTGTATAGTGTATCTGTGATCTTTGTTTTTGTTTCTGATTATAGAAAGGAAAGCATTAGCTGTTCAGAGAGGGGAAAACTGGGGCCTATTGTCTTTGACTCCTCCCCCTAGCATGAAAGGTTATAGTAAAAGTTGGGGGTGGAGAGGAGAACTATTTCTGCTTCTCAACTAAGTCCCTTGGTACTTTTGTTGTTATGGCTGGGCCATCACCAGGTTCTCCTTCCCCATCCTCCCATCCTTCTCATCCTTTCACCAGCTCCTTAGAAGAAATTTTTGCATTTTGCCATGACCTATAGAAATTGCCTTTCCACAGGACTAAGTGTGTGATGACACAGAAAACACCTTGAATGTATAGGACAAAGGAAATAGTGATGTTTATTATTTTGAGTGCACCTCAAGGTTCACTGGTTCATTGGTGAAAAGAGGGTAACTTACTATTCCCTGGCCTCTCTTGTGAAGGCTCATGATCATGTGATCAACATTAACATTGTTCACTAGAATTAGTATAATAAATACATAAATGTATATGCTCATATTTCTAAATGTGGTATTCTAATATACAATCTATAAATATTGTCTATTGCATTGGGCCATAAAAGTGCCTCTGACATTCCTTGGTTGTACATATGTACAACTAAGTAAAGGTTCTAGTTTCTCTCACATGTCTTCCTCTCTCATGACTATTGCCTTAGAAATGCAGGTAGACTTGATTATCACTTTTTGTTTTCCTCACACTCCATTGGGCCCTCTTCCATGTGTCATGCCAGTTCCCACAATACCATCTTGTAGTCTTATGCCAGTGGCAGTATATCAGCTTAGCTAATCTCAGGTTGACTATATGTATGGTAGTATTTTACTGTATTTCACTATTATTCTAGAATCCCTGTATATACCCATAATACCATATCTGTCCAACAGAAAGGAAGTGTATTGCTGATCAAGGTATAGGGAAAGTGATCAAAGACATTTTGTGGATTGGTGGAAAGTAGTCTTGGATAGGGCCTCTTTTGCGAGAGTAATTAGAGCTTTAACAGAGGAAAACCTCTAAGTACAAGATTTATTGATACTGGCTAGACATTTTAAAGTCATGGACAAGCCCTAGCAAAATTAGGAAATATTCTAAGTGAATTTAATTTGCTCAGGCCTGAGGAAAGACCAGGATTATATTAAGTAGTGGTCACCCATAACTGGTTGTTTTTTTTTTTTTAATTTTTAATTTATTTATTTTGAATTATCAACAATCACTTCCATGAACTTTTGAGTTTTAAATTTTTCTCCCCCTCCCTCCCCACCTCTCTCCCCAAGACGGCGCACAATCTGATATAGGCTATACATAATATATTCCTATTAAACATATTTTCACATTAGTGATGTTGAAGGTAAGAATTGGAACCAATAGGAGGAACCACCAGAAAGAGAAAACAAAACACAACAGAAGAAAAAAAATAGCAAATAGTATGCTTCGATCTGCATTCAAACTCCATAATTCTTTGGATGTGGATAGCATTTTCCATAAGAGGTCTTTGGAGATGTCTTAGATCCTTGTGTTGCTGAGAAGGGTGAAGTCTATCAATATTAGTCATCGCACAATGTGACTGTTATTGTGTACAATGTTCTCCTGGTTCTGCTCACTTCGCTCAGCATCAGGCCATACAAGTCTTTCCAGGTTTTTCTGAAGTCAGCCTGTCCATCATTTCTTATAACACAATAGTATTCTACTACATTCATATACCACAACTTGTTCAGCCATTCCTCAATTGATGGGCATCCTCTCAATTTCTAATTCTTTGCCACCACAAAAAGAGCTGCTATAAATATTTTTGTACATGTGGGTCCTTTTCCCATTTGTATGATCTCTTTGGGATATAGCCGAAGAAGTGCTATTAATGGGTCAAAAGGTATGCACATTTTTATAGCCCTTTGGGCATAATTCCAAATTGCTCTCCAAAATGGTTGGATTGTTTCACAACTCCACCAACAATGCATTAATGTTCCAATTTTTCCACATCTTCTCCAACATTTATCATTTTCCTGTTTTGTCATGTTGGCCAATCTGATAGGTGTGATATGGTACCTCAGAGTTGTTTTGATTTGCATTTCTCTAATCAATAATGATTTAGAGCATTTTTTCGTATGACTATAGATGGCTTTAATTTCTTCATCTGAGAACTGCCTGTTTGTATCCTTTGACCATTTATCAATTGGGGAATGACTTGTAACACTTAACTGTTAATGATCAATCAGTTAAGGCTTGATGAAAGAGGTACCTAGAGGTTTATTTTTAATGATTTTAAGTTATGTATCTATATGGCAGAGTGGACAGAGTGCTGGACTTGGAATCAGGAACACCTAGGTTTGAATTTTGAAATCAGACATTTACCAGCTCTGTGATCCCCCTGGGGTAATGAGAAGGGCAATGGCTTTGGAGTCTGAGTCAAGTGTCAGACCAATCTGTCGTTTTCTACCTGTGTAACCTTGGGCAAATCATTTAATCTCTTTGATTCCATTTCCTTACATGTCATAAGAGGAGGTTGGACTAGGTGACCTTTCAGGTCCTTTCTTACTCTAAGTCCATGATCCTATGCCTTTCCATAAAGTATAGTTTCCTCATTTGTAAAATGGAGATACTAATATCACCTACCTCACATTGTTGTGGTGAGGCTCAAATAAAATTATTTAAATATTGTACTTTGCTGACCTTTTAAAATGGTATATAAATGTAAGCTGTCTCTGTTTGTATACGCATATAAAATATATAAATGTATATGTGAAAATGTGCTATATATGCACATATAAGCTATATACACCTACATATAGGTACATACCTACTGTATATAATATATTGCCCATATAGGTTATGTATGTCCACATGGATTGTCTAAAAGTGGTTCGTGGGAAGGCATAAATAGCCTTCTGTCTGTCGTTTTTCCCTCTCGAAGGGATACTTATATTCCTTCCTGGATGGGAGCAGGAGAAAGGGCCACAGGTTAGCCAATGTATTCACTGAGACAGAGGTATATTACGCTAGAATTATTTCTGTCTTCCTTTCTACTGGTCTAGGGAAAGTTTTGTTTTTTTTTTTTTTTTAACCTTAAATTCTCTTTCCTTGTGACTAACCCTTAAAGGGTGAGGTATCCCCTAAGCTTGTATCTGTAGGTTTGGTCCCCTCCTACCAAACGCAAGTGACACAGATGATCATCTCAAATGGTGATTATCAGGTAAACCCATTTATCTAAGCAGATAGCAAACAGAAAGTAGAGAAGTTATATAAATTAGAACATAAAAAAATACATAGAGTAAATGAGAGGGGGAGAATGGGAATGAGATATTTCAACTCAACCAATAGATTAAGGTTCCAATTTTCCCTAGGCAGAAGTTCTCCAAAATCCCTAGGAAGGCAAGCTGGAAATGAAGGACAGACATGTTGAGGAGCTGAGGAGCTGACTTTCACCTGTATTTCTATCTTCTGATCTTTTTCTCCATGGGTCTGTGTCTAAAGATAGATAGATAGATAAATAGAGCATTTATTAAGTACTTAGTACTTACTATGTGGATGCACTAAGCTAACTGCTGGAAATACAAATACAGGCAAAAGAAAGAAATTCTCTGCCCTTAATGACTTGGTGCTATAATAGGGGATGGCAACAGATAAAAGGGAGCTAACAGATCTGGGGGAATAGGGAAGAAGGTACTCAGATGGGGACAAAGTAGAAAATTGATCCTGAGAGTCAGGAGCTGAGCAGGGTTAGGGGTGAGCATGGACGACCTACATATCTCTTCAAGTGGAGGGTCTCATTGTGGAAGGAGAAAAAGGTGACAGAGGTGGAGGCATTTCCAGCATGAGAGATTTACTGGCATAGAATCAGAAGTTGACTTGAAGAGAGTCTAGAACCACCTATGTCTTCTGTCAAAGCAGGAAGGAAGAATGTCCCTCTTCCTCAGAGCTCTGGCCCCACCTCTGTCTCTGAAGTATCATTCTTTCCAGTGAGGAAAATCTTGCTCTTAAAAGTCTCAAGATTTGAAATCCAGGTGTTTTACACACACACACACACACACACACACACACACACACACATGCACGCACGCACATACATATTTAGCTACAAAGATATATAAATATATATGTGTGTATATATATATATAATGTAGGCATTAGTAATTGCTATACTCTTGTGAATTTAACAGAATTCTATTTTGTAGGAAAAGTTCCATTTTCTTATCTGTAAAAAATGGGAATTAGACTAGGTGATCTCTGAGGTTTCTCCCTGCTCAAAATCCTTAGCTCCTATGATTAGGTCATGGGCTTTAATCTGTGTATTCTGGAGCCAGCTCACAAGAGAGCCATTTGTTAAATTTTCAGTGTGAGCATTTATACCTCAGAAACCAGTGAAAGCTACAAATTTAGGGCTTGACTTATTGTTTTGTTGATTGTTTAGACTTAAGAAAGTGCTGGAGTAAATGTTAATAATGCAAATTAAACTTTAAAATGTGTTGTGTATATATGTACATGTGTGTGTATGTATTATGTGTGTGTATGTATATATATATGCATGCATATATATATACACACACATCTGAGTGTGTGTATATATTATATATAAAAGAGTCAGTTATTAAACATTTACCAGCATACCCCTGGATTGAATTCTTTCAGTTAGTTATCCATACCTGTACTTGAATCATGGTGCCGTAATCTAGGCACTCTTGTTTACTTGTGGGCTCCTTACTTGGTTTGCAGGTATAGTACTTGAATATATCAGAGATCTCAGCTGTGTGTATATTCACTTGATTAGTACATAATACAACCCATTCACCTCTTTTGGACTAGTATGATTCTTGTTCATGTCCTTTTATAAAATCTCCCTAGAAGTTCTAGCTGCTGTGCCTTTGAAGGCCTTCCTTCCTCTGGGTCTTTTAATATTTTGACTATATCAGTACCTCATTCAAACACTGTGGGAGAAATAGCTTCGTAAGTACTCTCCTTGGAAACCCAAGTAAGTAAAGTGACAGCAAATATTATAGACTGTTCCTATCGAAGCCTGTTTAAACACTATCTTTTAGCGTATATTAAACACATATGCCTAGAATGGGGTTTTTAACCTGGAATGCACAGCTTCCAAGGCATCTGTGGATCTGTTTACCTGGAGTCTGTGAACCTGAATGGGAAAAAAATTACATCTCTTTTCAGTTCCCTCTAAACTAATATTTAACATTTTCTTTCCATTTTAAATGTAGGCAAAACAACATTATTCTGAAAAGGGGTCCAAAGGCCCCACAAGATTTCTAAAGGGATCTGTGACACAAGATAGGTTAAGAACCTTTGGCCTAGTTGATCTTGATGGCACATGGCCTGGAGTCTCTGCTGTTGGGAAAGCTGAGGGCGGCAGATTGCTTGAGATCAGGAGTTCTGAGTTACAGTGGGTTAAGGCCATTGAGTGGCTATACTAGGTCCAGCACCTGGTCAGTCAGTGCCTCAGGAGGGGCAAACTGGCCTAGGTTGTGAATAGAGCAGGTCAAAGCCTCTGTACTGATTGATTAGCAGTGGGATCAGGCCTGTGAGTGGCCATTATACTTGTGGCTTGGTGCAGTTTTAAAAAAAGAAGGAAAAAAAAAGGACCCCTGATCTAGAACAATTTTGGCCACATAGAAGAAGCTTCTAAATATTGGCTGACTTTTGAAAAGGAAAGGTTTAATTAAGTTAGCAGACCCAGAAGAGGTAGGATTATAGAATTTATTGAACTGTATGTATTTCTTTTTGAGTAAAAAATTATCTTAGATATCATTGACCTGGTATTTTTAAAAGTAATATTCCAAATAGGATTCTATATAGTGAAAGATTGTTATTTTCTCATTGAAATGACCATTTCCTTGAGACAGTTTAGACTCAGAGTTTTTTGAGTCCTTAAAAATATTGGAAAAATGTGAATACTCTACTGAAGAAAACCAGTTAGAGGAAAAAGTGAGTATATAGAGGATTTATGAGAGATTCTAAGGCAAATAGCATTAATAGATGAATTAACTTAACCCACAGATTAGGTTAATTTATATTCAGGGTAAAAATTACCTTCTTTCACTGGTATGAGATAAATTTTTTTAAAGATGAAGAATGTGCATGTTTTGCTTCAATGAGACTATGCTAGCTTTTTTGGTATAATGGCACAAGAGGAAAAAACAAAACAAAACCAAGGAATATTTTCAAGACAAAATGTTGCCCAGCAGAATACGGTATGTATACTATCTCAACATCTCAGACATCAGTTTGTATTGTTCTGAGTCCATGGTCAAACTGTCATTTTTGCTGAAAACTGAATGGGCCATGTACTTAGATTTGGAAAGAGATCAAGCTATGGCCAAATGCAAATGGGACTGTACAGCACTATACTTTGTGTAGTAAAAGCCTTTTGTGGTATCTTTGCACCACAAATAGTGACTTCAATAGAATGTAATTTAATTAAACTTAAAAAATTCATTAATCATGTTCAAGTACTTGCTAGATGCAAGGCAGTGCATTTTCAAAGATCAATAATTGGTGGTCCCTACCTTCAAGGAGCTTATTTTCTGCTTAAAAAACTAAATAAATAATGAAAATATGAGAGGGAATATGTGCATAGGATGGGTACTTTAAGATATCTAAAGACAGATTACCTCCAATTGCCCTGTGTGTGTGTGTATGTGTGTGTGTGTGTGTTTGTTCATGTGTTGGTAGTGGAGGGGAACTGAGGGAGAAAGAGACAGATTGCTGAGGGAGGTAGCATTTGATCTGGGACTTGAATGAAAGGATTTGAACAGGCAGAGATTGGAGTGTGAGTTTTGAGAGCATGCATTTTTGGAATAAGGGATGATATGAGTTTAGACTGTAAGGAATATGGGAAGAGCAGGATAAGTTCAAGGAATAGTGAGTAGTCCAGTTTAACAGGAGCATAGGGTACGTGCAAGGGACCTACATGAGAAAGCTGGAAAGCGAAGTTGAAGAGTTCTGGACTTAGAATTTGTATGACTTGTGTTTCAAGTCTTACCACTGGCATTTAATAATTGAATGACTGTGAGCAAATCACTTAATCAGACGGAGTTTCATTTTCTTTATCTATAAAAGGGGGACAATTGTGGCCATAGTATTCATAGTGATCCTGAGAATATCAAATATATATTATACGATATGCATGTACAGGCTTTGCAAACTTGAAACCTTTTATATAAATGCCAATTATTACTTTTAGGAATTCTGCAAGATGGTTTTGATCCAAATTCTATCTTATTTTTAAAAATTGCAATGTGCCACAGAAAAACCATTAAAAATGGACAATCAAACTGTTTGGGAAGTGTGTATCTTAGAGATGGGGTAAAGAGGGCATGACAAAAGCAGAATTTTGAGAAATAGGAGAATCAGTAGCTCAAGAATAACTGGCTATTATCTATTATCTATACCTGTGTGTGCATGTGTGCACACTTAGAAATATTAGACTTTCTTTGTGCTTAAAATAGATTGTTAATTTTCTTAAGCTGTTAACTTGTTGCAGACTAATATTATTATATTTTTTCATTTCCAGGGACATCTTGAAAACAATTGCTCTAGGCCAGATGCTCTCCTTGTGTATCTGTGGGACAGCTGTCACCAGCCAGTATTTGGCAGACAAGTACAAAGTGAACACTCCTATGCTTCAAAGTTTTATCAACTATTGTTTACTGTTTTTCATTTACACAACAATGTTGGCATTTCGACCAGGTATGTAAAACAAGCCCTATCTTTCTGATACTAAGGTCCTTGACTACTTTGCTGCTGCCTCACCCCATCTAATACTTTTGTGACTCCCCATCTCCTAAAGTCTAAACTCCTTTAACTGACATTCAAGGCCATCTATAACCTAGCCCCAACTACCTTTCCAGCCACAACTGCTACTACTCACCTTCAAATACTATATGCTTCAGTCAAACTGTAGTTTTCTGCGTTTCTTGAGCAGGTCTTGAATTTTCCAGTTGTTAAAAGAATATGGAGGAGAAAGGAATTCTCTTTCTGTGAAATCAGGGAAACTTCCATGGGAGATTTGGCATTTGATATGGATATAGAATAATAGGTAGTATTTCAAATGATATTCAGAGATGAGAAGGAAGAGAATTTTAGGGCAAAGGGAACAATGTGAACAAAAGTCCAAAGTTTGGCTGGGGTGGGAGATGCATGAAAGAGAAAAAGGCCAGAAAGGCAGGCTGGGATAAATTGTGGAGGACCTTCAATGCTATGCTAAGGAGTTTCTGCAGACGATGGGGAACCAATAAAATTTTTGATTTGGGGAATAACATGAACTAAATGTGCTCTACAAAGATTACCATGGTAGTAGTATGTAGGATGGGTTTCATAGGATGGGAAGTACAGGTGAAAGGTTGTGAGAGTTTGAACTAGGGCAGGGGTTCTTAACATTTTTTTATGTCATCAACCTCTTTGGCAATCTGGTGATACCTATAACCTTTTATCTTGGAAGAAAGTTTTTAAGTGCGTGAAACGAAACACTTGGGCTTCTAAAGGAAACCAATTATATTGGTTGTACAGTTATACAGTATACAGTATATACAGTTATACAGTTATACAGTATATACAGTTATCAAAATGTTATCCAAACAAGTTCAGGAACCCAGGTTAAGAATCCCATAGATGTATAGAGAGAGGAGGCTATTACAATAGTCTAGCTGAGAGGTAAGACGTTAATAAGGATTTGAACTAGAGTGAAAATGAAAAAGGGATGCATTCAAGAACCATAACAAAGGAAGAAATAGATAGTTTTTGATTTTACACTATTAGCTAAAGAAGTAACATTTCATTTATGATTAACATATATGCCAAATCTTTCTCTGATGAGGCACCGAAAACCTTTTGCACATCCTGAAAGGAAAATGGTGGAAGTACATCTTCTTGGGCCTAGCTGATGTGGAGGCTAATTACCTGATTGTCAGAGCTTACCAGTACACTACTCTCACAAGTGTCCAGGTAAGCTGAATCTCCTTTTCCATTTTAGATTTTAGAACTTCAAGTGAATCGTTACATGTAGTGTCAGTGACCAGACTGTATTGGAGCCTGCTTATTGGGGAAAAAAAGAAAACCAAACCCAAACAAACCCTATATATAGGTGAATATTGTCAGTTTTTCATGGAGCATATGCTATCATGAGTAATGTTTCCAGGAATTAGTGAAAACGTGCTCAAGCTAATCAGTGACAAAACTGTTAACACTAGAGCTCATTACTGCACCTACAACCCAAACAATCATAAACATTTGACTAGTGGGGAATGCTGTGGTGATGAGAACAACTGTTTTACCGAATGCTCAAACACAACATACAGGAAGTGAAAAGATTCCATAGATCCTCTACTGCAGGCAGATAGAGGTTTGAGAACAAGAATGAGAGAACCTGGATGGCAGAAGTAGTCTGAGTTTCTTGAATTCAAAGATTAATCTTTCACCATGAACCAAATAGACTTCTGTGGGTCAATCTGGAAAGCTACTCATCATTTATAACATTGCTTCTATGGGCAAATGCATTCCAGGTTTCAAACAACTAATTTAGAAATGACATTTTGGAAAAGTACCTGTTTTGGAATTTGAGTGTTTCCTGTATCTGGAGTCTCCACATAGTGAAAGTTTATGACTAAATGTACCAGAGAGTAAAGCAGACACAAATGAGATAGTGTTTATAAAGTGCTTATCTCAGTGTCTGACACATAGTAGGCACTTAATAAATGCTTATTCCCTTCCAGCTTATCCCAGAGAAGTCAGTGAAGGGGGTTTTCATTATGCACTGAAGTGACCATGTAAAGCCAATTAAAAAAATAGAGCTAGAGCTGGATTCCACCATAACAACAATAATTATAGTTATCATTTATATGTTGCTTTAAAATTTGCACACCCAATAAGTGGTCACAAAGCCTTTACTTGAAAACCCCTAGTCAAGAGAAACCCAATACTGCCCCAGGCAGCCCTCTTCATTTTTCACAGTATTTATTGGAAAATTTTCCCTGATTTTGAGCCAAAATATGTCTTCCCTATAATTTCCACCTGTTTATCCTAGTTTTTCCCCCTAGAGCCAAACAGAACTAGTCCAGTCCCTTTTTTTATATTACAGCCTTTCACATTAAAGAAATATTTTTATTTCATCAAATATTTCCCAATTACGTGTAAACATTTTTAACAATAATTAAAAAACAATTTGAGTTCCAAATTCTCTCCCTTCCTCCTGCCCCCCACCTTGAGAAGGCAAGCTATTTGATATCAGTTACACATGTTATTAAGTTCTCCATGCTAAACATCTCCAGTTTTTTAATCATCCTCTCAAAGGCATGGTTTAGAGTTACTTCTACTAGTGTAGTTGTAAGTTTGGTTGTCTTTCTCTGGACACCTTTGAGTTTATCAATATCCCTTCTAAAACAGGGTGCTTAAAACTAAAATAAAATAAACTCCCCCACACTCCAAATGTGGCCTGGGGAAGGACTGGTACCTTCATCATCCTAGAACTTATGCTGATCAGGATACTACACTCTGGTAATAAAGAGAGGAGTATTTGTGTTGGGAAATAATGGGAACCAGAGTTGATAGGTGGGGTGACTCTGGATCATAGAAATTGTGTTCCTTCTCTGCACCATTTGACCCCCTACCTAAACCTCCATTGCCAAGAGTTTTCTTGTTTCATTCAGGTTTTTTAAATGAGGAAAATCACCACCACCTTTAGTAACTTGATGAACTGAGTGTGTCTGTAGCCCAGTTCAGCATTCTTGAAGTGTGGACTGAGTACTTGTGAAGGTCCCTGAGACCCTTTTAGAGGGTCCTCAAGGTCAAAACTGTTTTCATAATAACACTAAGGTGTTTTAATTTCTAATACAGCCAATATCTATAACCCACATAAAAGCTTTTTGGGCTTCTCATTAATTTTTAAGAGTGAAAAGGGATCTGAGACCAAATATTTGAGAACTAATGTTATAGTATAACTTTTCAAGTGAGTCTGAAGGACATAAATAAGCTAAAGAGTGACCAGAGGAGGACAACCAGAGTGATGAAGGGCCTTAAGTCCGTGTCATCTGAGGATTAGTTGAAGGATCTGAGGATAATTATTCTGGAGAAGAAAAGGCTAAGGGGAGACTTGATAGCTGTCTTTAAGTATTTGAAGGGCTGTCATATGGGAGAGGAGTTAGATTTGTTCTGTTCAGTCCCAGGGGCTTGAACCTAGGAGCAACGGGTAGAAATTGTAAAGAAGAAGAGGTAGGCTTGATGTCAGGAAAAACTTCCTAACAATGATCTGTCCCAAAGTGGAATGGCCACATTGGTAGATTCCTCCTTATTGGAGGTCATCAAAAGAAGATTGGATTGGATATGTTATTACAGGGACTTCTTTCAACTATGAATGACACCAGAAGCCCACTGTGGATCTGTGAGGGTAGGGAGACCCTAAGGGAAGGATGAGGACCATGATCATTGAGTGTCTTCCTCATAACATGTAACTGTGCTTGATATTTTCAGAGTGAGGGTGGTGCTAACTTCAGTACCTAAATTGTTGTTATGAAGCTCAAATGAGATAACAAGTGCTTTGTAACCTTTAAAGCCCTTTGTAAATGTTAGATACTTAGAAGGATCTGTAAATGTCAGAAGACTCTGTCAAGTCAGAATGTGGGGAATGACTGCTACGGAACCTTTTTTCACCAGTAGCAGATTCCAAGCTATCTGCGAGGGTGTTCCCAGACAAAGATGCTAAACGACCTGTCCAGAATCATGTAACTGTTAAGTGTCAGAGGCCAGAGCTGAGCCCAGATCTTCCTGATTTCAGACATAGCACTATCATTAGCCTGGCCTAGCACTATAATTAGTCTTTCTTTCTTTCTTTCTTTCTTTCTTTCTTTCTTTCTTTCTTTCT
>NW_020947390.1:10354659-10398735 GCF_900497805.2 Vombatus ursinus | reverse complement strand
TTTCTTTCTTTCTTTCTTTCTTTCTTTCTTTCTTTCTTTCTTTCTTTTCTTTTCTTTTCTTTTCTTTCTTTCCTTCCTTCTTTCTTTTTCTTTCCTTCTCTCTTTTTTCTCTTTCCTTCCTTCCTGCCTTCCTTCCTTTTTCTTCCTCCTCCTCCTGCTAATTCTCCTCATTTTCTCCCCCCTCCTCCTCCTAATCCTCCTTCATCTTCACCTCTGACCCATTTTGGCAGCATAGCCTTGAGCGGGTCATTTAAAGTTGTTCTAGGTAGCTCTCTGTCTGCAAGTTGTAGGTGCTGCCTGATTTGCAGGGTAAAGGAAATTTCCTTACCTGGGAGTCCTCTATACTAATCACAGGCCCAGTCCCTATCCCTATTATTTTTCTGAGAGATTTTTGGAAACTGGCATTCCCGGTTGGTTTGTATGGTTAGAAGTTACTTCTGAATTCAGAGCAAAATATTGCCATTTTCCAGAGCCAAGAGGGAAAAGGTCAATATTTGAGAAGTTTCATTTCCTGTGGTTCTGTAGCATTGTTGTTTCCTTTGGGTAACAGTACTGTTTCACATTTGAGGTTCTTTCCCATCTCATTGGTACCTATTCAATACTGTTCCACACCAAAGACAGTATTTAATTTTGAAATATAGAAGTTAGGTCTTCAATATAAAAAATAAATAAAGTCTATTTGATTTGGGTGATTTCTGTTTGTAGGACTTCATCCAGGGCTTATACCCAAATAGAGAGACTCAAAGGATCTCAACAACCAACCAGAAAGTGTTTATTGAGCTCAATAATGTCTGGGATTGCTCAGGATACAGAGAGCTTAGAACTTATTGGAGTATTAATTCTGTAAGACAGGGACAATGCCTTAGGGAAACTTTCTATCTGTCTCCCCCCAGGGACTAGCACAATGCTCTGTACTAGAAGGTGCTGAATGAATTATTGAGGCATAGCCCCTGCCCTTAAGGTGCTTAGAATTAATTGAATTTAGTATCTTTTCTTAGTGCAGTCAGAGAATAGGATGGAGAAAGGCAAACACCAGTTGGTTTGAAGGAAGAAAGGAGATTGCTAATGCTTGGAAAATTCTGACTTCCTTAATAACTTCCTAATTCTAGTAACATTATTAGCATGCGAGAATCTCAGTTTTTACAGACAGAAGAATATGATATAAGCATCGATTGACGTACAACTAAATGTGAAAGTAAATCATAAATAAGTACATATGTAAGACCCAGGAATGAAAGTAAAGTACACATAAAAGGTGCCTTTTATAAGTCAGCGCTAGGCTACATTGTGTGTGTTATCATTGCTAAGCTACATTGACCTTTCCCCTGGGTTGGTTCAAAAGTGCTTAATTGGGGGCAGTGAAAGAGATAACTCCTTTCAATGTCAACCAAAGGGTTATTATGCCTGAACTATTTAATTATTATTGAGGGATGGGAGAGAGGGAGATTCCTTGTCAGTGAAAGAATGCTCCAAATCACTAGTAATTAGAGAAATGCAAGTTAAAATAACTCTGAGGTTCTACTTTGCATCCACCAGATTAGCAAAGATTACAAAAAAATGGAAATTATAGGTTGTTGGAGGGGCTATGGGAGAATAGGCACACTAATGCATTATTGGTCCAGCCAATTTGGAATGGTGACTTGGTCTAGCTATTCTAGAAAGCAATTTGAAACTATGATACCACTACTAGGCCTATACTGTAAAGAGATCAAAGAAAGTAGAAAAGGACCCTACGTACAATCATTTTCATAGCAGCTTTCTCTATTGTAGCAAAGAACTGGAAACAAAAAGGGTGACCATCAATTAGGGAATGACTAAACAGATTATGGTATATTAATATAGTTGAATGTTATTGCACTATAAAAGATAATAAAAGGGATGGTAACCTTGAAAGATAGGTATGAACTGGTTTAGAATGAATTGAATAGAAGGAGAATAATTTATAAAATAACACCAATGGTATAAAAACAACAACTTTGAAAGACTTAAGTACTTTGATTGTTACAATAATCAAACATGGTTCCAGAGGATTGATGATGAAGCTACCTACTTCCTGACAGAGAAGCGATAGAATCAGGGTACAGAATAAGACATATTTAAAAACACTGTGTATGTGGGAATTTATTTTTCTTGACTATACATATTTGTTACAAAGGTTTTGGTTTTCTTTTTTCTCAATAGGAGGGTAGAGATTGGGGAGGGGGAAAGGGTACTAGGGATAGGATTACCATCTCCCCCAAATAAATAAAAGTGTCAGTAAAACATATGTTTGAAAAGCAGAGAAAGAACTGAAAGGAAGCCAGAAAGAATCACAGAAAAGACAGTTTTGGAAGTAGCATGTTGAACTTAGTATATATTTAAAAAAAGCAAGCTGTATATAATAGAAATTCGCAATTCCATGTACAAGGCCTTCTTTTTTATTCTGCTATGTATATAGAAGTGCTTGTTTTGGTTGATTTTTAAGTTCAGAATAGAAAAAATTTTTTTTTAAAGTTTACTCTATCCTATCCACACACCTCCCCTCCCCACCAAAATAAAAAAGGGAAAAAAAAGAGCATTGACTCTAGAGTCAAAGGACCTGGCTTTAAATCCCATCTCTGGTGCTTATTACTCTGTGACCTTGGACAAATCATTTAACTTCCTTGGGTCTCAGTTTTCTCTTCTAAAATGAGGAGAATGGACTAGATGGCTTTTCAACTCTGTATCTATGATTCTGTGACTCAGAGCCAGGAGACCTAGATTTGAATTTTCCCTCAGAAACCTGTGATCATATAACTAATAAGTTATGTAATCATGAGCAAGTCACTTAAACTCTCAGTACCTCAGTAAAATGAAAAAAAAATTCTCAAAGTATCTACTTTTGGGGGTTGTTGTGAGGAAAGTATTTGACAAACCTTAAAGGGTGAACCATAAGAATTGATGCATGTGAAGAATCCAGACAAGTGTGGGAATACTTGCATGAACGAACTGATGCAGAGTAGTGTAAGCAGGACCAGGAAAGTGACATAGACATTGATTACTGCATTTGTAAAGGAAAAGAACACAAAAATGAAACTGGTGCTGTTCAACTATAATGACCAATCTTGGCACCAGAGGAGAGACTCTAATGCACCCCCCTTTCCTTGAAAAATCAACAGTTTTGGTGATATTTTAACTTATACATGCACACTGTGTCACTTGGCATTGCTTAGCTGTTTTTCTTTGTAAAAGAAAAGGCTTGCTAAATGTCGAAAGGGAAGGGAATAAAATAAGCATTTGTATAGTGCCAGTGCTTTTACAAATACTATCTCTTTTGATCCTTATAACAACCCTGTGTGATAGGTGCTATTCTTATCCTCATTTTACAGTTGAAAAAACTGAGACAAACAGAGGTTAAGTGACTTGATCAAGATCAAGATCAAGATCAAGATCAACACAGACAGTTAATAGCCAGTGAAATGCTTTATAAATATTTTCTTATTTTATCTGCACAACAATCCTGGGAGGTAGGTCTTATCCCCATTTTACAGTTGAGGAAATTGAGGCAAACAGATGTTTAATGACTTGCCCAGGGTTATCCAGCTAGTAAGTACCTGAGGTTGGGTTTCAACCAAAGTCTTCCTGACTCCAGGCCCAGAGCTCTATCCACTGTATCATCTAGCTGCCTCTCACCAGCTCAGTAAAGATAGCATATCTGGATGTAATTATGCTTTAAAAACAAAAGGCATCAACAGAACTTCAAAAAGAAAACCCTAAAAGGTTATAGAAATGTGAGTTGTTCTGATCATTAACCTGCCATTGTCAGCGTAGGATGGAAGAGAGTGAATGGGACCATTAGCTGTTGTGGACCCTGTTGGGATGGGTGAGCTCGTGGGTTGGTGTTGGCCATCCTTGCATCAGATCCATTTCATCACTCCCCTAGCACTCATCCAGGCTAGTTTAACAGCAGATTGTTCCTCTCCATGTAAACAGCTTTTGGACTGCTTTGGGATTCCAGTTCTGATGGCCCTTTCATGGTTTGTTCTTCATGCAAGATATAGAGTGATCCATTTTATTGCTGTGGCCGTCTGTCTTTTGGGAGTAGGAACAATGGTTGGTGCTGACATATTAGCTGGGAGAGATAACAATTCTGGTAAGATTTTCTTTCTCAGTCCGAGGCATTGCCTTATAGACACTTTTGGAGACATTTGAACTTAAAATAATGATAATTAAGGCACACAGACACCAGATAGACTCCCTGGGTAAATTTAAAATTAGGTTTTCAAGTTCATTTTCTCCTAGTTTATATTGTAAGGCTGTTTTTGGAAGATGTTGAGAGAAGTATGGAATTTCCTTAATTTAATAACAAAGGAATATGGTCAATAGGGTAATGTTGTGGAAAAAGCCCTGGGCTCGGAAGCAAGAGATCTGGATGCCAATCATGGCATTAGCTCTCTGAGATCTTGGACAGATCTCTTCATTCCTCTGAGCCTCAGTTTTTTCATCTGTATAATGCAGAGGTGGGACAAGATGATTTCTACAGTTTTTCCTAGCTCTATACAAATTTTAAATGTTTAGATGCCCATAGATAGTTCCTCTATCTTTTTTTTGACATTGCTTTTTTTCCTTACCAAGTATTTCCTGCTTTGGGAAAGAATAATCTTCATTATTTCCCTTCAGTTGTTTGTATTAACCCTCCTCTTTTTTTTTTTTTGGCTAGGCAATGGGGTTAAGTGACTTGCCCAGGGTCACACAGCTAGTAAGTGTTATGTGTCTGAGGCCGCATTTGAACTCAGGTCCTTCTGAACCCAGGGCCGGTACTCTATCCACTACGCCATCTCGCTGCCCCCAACCCTCCTCTTCTTGAAGCTCCAAAATTTGAATTAATTTCCTGAGTATCTGTGGCAGACTCTGAGTTTGCTATGAATTTTTTTATTTTAAAAGATAATATAAAAAAGAAATCTGCACAATAACTATTATATATTTAAAAGGAATAGCAAGTTGTACATAATACATTTGCAGTTTCATGTGTAATCACCCTTTTTTATTATACTATGTCATGGAAATACTTATATTATTCCATAAATTAAAAATAAATAATTTTTTTTCAAAAAAAAGGTAATATATATTCACTGGGTGACTTCTCTTTAGATCTTTTTGCAGATAAAAAGCTTCCCATTGTCTCCAAATTCAGGTGAAAAATGAAACTGAGGCAGAGTGTGCATTTTACTTATACACCCCCTCCCCCCATCATCCCCTTGGGGCTAAAACTGAGAAAAGCATTGAAACAATTCTTTCCTTTCCTGTGATTTTTGGAAACTGATGTGGTCTATCTATGTTTGGTGATGCCATTATTTTTTGAAAACCTGAACCTCCTGGGTATTCTATGTTGAGCCTCATCTTCCTGGTGACTAAAGAAAAGTCTGAGGGCAGGAAGAAATATTAAAAAAAATTCATAGCCCCATCACCACAGATGGCATCATCCTTCAAGCTGCAGCCTTACATTCCATAGACTTTCAACCTTTCAAATCTTGAGGTACGTCTTCCAAAGTGTCTAATGGTATTCACAGCAGTGGTGGACAGGCAGCATGGCATAGGGGACAGAGAATGGACTTAAGAGACAAGAAAACCTGTGTTTTGTGGACCTAACTCAGATACTTACTGGTTATGTGAACCTGAGTAAGTAATTTAACCTCTCAGTGACCTAGAAAACTCTCCAAGACTCTAAGTTGCTGACCTTCACTGGCATGAGGAATTCCCGTCTAGGTGTTAGGCCAATAAAATCACACAAGTCCATTCCTTACCCCTAGCCGTGGCCATGAACAACAAGCAGCTAGCTTGTCCTTATTCCCCTTCCTACACTACTCTCCTGTTCTGCCCCAGGATTTATCCAACGGAGGTAGAAATATTGATAGTGGGGTCCTTTTATTGTGGCTTAATTTTTTTCCTTTTCTCATACAGGAAGTAATGTGTTGATTGGTGACATCTTAGTTCTTCTTGGAGCTTCTCTCTATGCCGTTTCTAATGTGTGTGAGGAGTACATTGTGAAAAAGCTGAGCCGAGTAGAGTTTCTAGGCATGGTGGGCTTGTTTGGGACATTTATCAGCGGTCTCCAGCTGTAAGGTTCTATTGTTTTCCTTTATGCTATGATAAGAAAATACAGCACACATGATGACTCTCCTACTACTAAATGATATTTATTGATTTGAAACTATTAAGAAAATTAATTAATTTGGCTTAAATCCTATAGAGCTTTCAGAAAATTATTTCAGTTTTGGTCTCAAAGGTTAATCATTTGTATATACTCAACAGTTATAGGAAACATCAATTAATTAATAATTGAACATGGGGTAAATCTCTAGCTAAAACCCTAATTTTAAGCCATTTACAGCTTAAAGAGGAAGCTAGGTGGTATAATGGATAGAATCAGGATGGACTTGGAGTCAGGAAGACCTGAGTTCGAATCCTACCTGAGATACTTTCTAGTTGTGTGATCCTGGGTAAGTCTTTAACTTTTCTCAGCTATGGTTTCCTTGTCTGTAAAATGAGGATAATACAGATATTCCTACCTCATAGGGTTTTTTGAGGAATAAACATGATAATATATGTAAAGTGCTTATGAACCTGAAAGTGCTACATAAATATTTTTGTTGTTGGTCACTTGTTTCAGTTGTGACTGACTCTTTGTGACCCCATTTGGGGTTTTCTTAGCAAAGATACTGGAGTGGTTTGCCATTTCTTTCTCCAGCTCATTTACACATGAGGAAACTAAGGTAAACAGTATTAAATGACTTGCCCAGGGTCACACAGCTAGTAAATGTCTAAGGCCAGATTTGAACTCAGGAAAATGAATCTTCCTGATTCCAGGCCAGGTACTCTTATCTGCTGTGCTACCTATTTGCCCACATAAATATTAGCTATTATGATTGATAATAATAATAATAATGATCAAATAGAGAAAAATTACTAATATTATACTATACATCTTAACAAATTGAGATCAAACAAACCAACAAAGATAACTTGCTCTGTGTCTACTTTTGGATCTATCTGAATCTCTATTTACTTTGTTTTTTTCCTTTTTGTATCTAGTTATAGCTTACATTCATGCTGTTTAGATTCTGTTAAGCTCACTTGGTATCACTGCCTGTGTTTGGCTCTTATAGGAATATTGAAAATGGCTTGTACTTTCCTTCATTTGTTGAAATGTATAAGGTCAAAATAAATTAATTATATATTAAAAAGAAATGTATGAGGTCTTTAGGGCTCCTGCCTCTAATTCTATAATGGTGTATATAATGGAGCCTCGCTTCTATTAATCATTTCTAGGACATCAACATTTCATCAACAGATTTTGAGAGGGAAGACAAAGTGTGCTTTTTCTACCTCTTTAGAATTAAATCTACTATTATAAAATATGGGAGAGTGAAAGTTAAGTTCTTTAGGAACCCATTTTAATTTCCTCTGCTATCTGTTGTATAGTCTTAAGAAATTCCTTGTTAATAGGAGTAAAATACATAAGAGATATACAGATCCCCATATAAGATGATAATCCCTTACCTAAAGTATATGCAAAGTAGGTATTAAAAGTAATATATGAAATTTACATTCTAACTTTTTATTTTCTAACTTTTATTCAGGGTACTTATAGAATATCAAGATATTGTTGACATTCATTGGAACTGGAAAATTGGTATGTTGTGAATGATAGTACCTTTCAATTATGATTCTTTCATTTATCTCATTAGGATCTATATTTCCAATCCTAATTTCTGCTCTCAACTGTAATTCTGAATCACCGGTTGCATATTGGATTTTCCAGTGGGATGTCCTATAGGCATATCAAGTGGAACTTGTGCAAAACAGAACCTTTACCCCAATCCCACCCCCCTTCAGAATTTCCCTATTTCTTTCCCATTACCATCATTCTGCCAGTCATGCAGGTTGACCTCATTATCATCTAAAACTTCTCATTCTTAGTTATTCCACATACCCAAATCAGTCAGTCAACAACAGAGTATATTATACAATTACTTTGTGTCAGGTACTGTACTAAGTGTTGGGGATATAAAGAAATGCAAAAACACTGTCCCTGCCCTCAAAGAACACACATTATATGGGGGGAGACACCATGCAAATAACTATGTACATGCAAGATATATACAGCATAAATAGAAGGTAATCTTAGAGTGAAGGGACTAGTATTGGGATGAAGGAACCTGGAAAAAAACTCGAGAAGATGGAATGTGAGCTAAGTCATGAAGGAAGGCAGGGAATCTGGAACTTGGAAGTGAGGAAAGAGAGCATTCCAGGCAGAGGGGACAGCCAATGCAAATGTACTGAGTTAGGGGATGAAGAGTCATGTGTGAGGAATAGCCAGCCAGGAGGTCAGTGTGGCTGGATCATGTAGAAGGAAATAAAGTGTAAGAAGACTGGAAAGGTAGGAAGGGGTTAAGTTGTAAAGGGCTTTAAATGCCAAGGAGAGACTTTCATATTTAATCCTGGATGTAATAGAGAGCCACTGGAGATTACTGAGTGTGTGTGAATTTGGGTGGAAGATGGTGAAATGGTCTAGCACAGTGCTCAGCACATAGTAGGTACTCAATAAATGCTTGTTGATCAATTGATTAAGTGCATTCAGGAAAAAAAGTTGCATTTGAAAACTCACCAGCTTTTACAAAATCATGGAGTGTTCAATAGACAATGCTAAGGTACTTAATCCTGAGGTTTCCTTGGACCCTTGCTGATTAACACTCTGATTAACACTAAAACCAAGTGGGATGTTTTTGCTTCAGGGCCAGACAAAATTAACCTTTGATCACACTCAGCCACATTTATGTCAGGGTAATGCCAAGGTCACCAAGACCTTTGTAAAGTCTTTACTGTCCTTATCCCTGTCTTTGTTAGGTATTGACTTGAGAAATCTGTATTTAATCATGAAAAATGTATTATTTCTTCCTCTCCCTCCACATCTTCAAGTATTAATATATATGATGACACCCTGAGAAAATACCAAAGACAATTTAACACAGGATTTACAGCTTATATCACTGTGAGATAAGGAAGGAAAAGCTTAGAGAATTGTTAGGGTTGGAAGGGACCTCAGAGAAGTTCTCATTCACCTCCTATTCAAATCATGAGTTCCCTCCACAATGTCCCTAACCAGCAGTTGCTCAGTGTTCGCTTGATGATCTGTGATGGGACACTCACTATTTCACAAGGTAGCCCATCTCCGATTTCAGACAATCCTAACTGTTGAGAAGTTTTCTAAGGAGCCACAATTTGTTTCCTGTAAACTCTGTCCTTGAAGGTTAAGTAGCGTAGATGTAATCTCTCTTCTGTATGATGGCTCTTCAAAAGTAGCTGTCATATCTCACCTAAGTATGTTCTTCAAGTCTAGATATGTTACATTTGTTCCTTATGCCTGGAATGCCTCTCCCCTCCACCCTAGTTCCATCTCTTAGAATCCTTAGGTTCCTTCAAAACTCAGCTCATGTGCCATCTCATATGGGAAGTCTCCTTTAATCCTGGCATTCCCCCGATATAAATGTGACTGAGTGTGACCAAAGGTTAATCTTGTCTGGCCCTGAATAAAAGCTAGGACATCCCACCTGGTTAAAACAAATGGAGTTGGCTTCTATGGGTATTGGTTGGCAATGGTCCAAAGAAATCTCAGGATTGACTACTATGGCATTGTCTACTACACACCTCGTAATTTTGTAAAGACTGGTGAAAAGTTTTCAAATGCTTCTTCTTCTTTAATCCTAATTCTTGCTCCTTCTTCCAAATTATAGTATATACTCTTATCTGTTTACATGCTGAATTGCTGAATGTAAGCTCCTTGAGGGCAAAGATTCTTCTTTGGATTTGTCTTTGTAGCCATGGTCCCAGCACAGTGCCTTGTGCATGGTAGGTACTGCATAAATGCTTGTTGGGTTGGATTGAATTCAACTAATCCTCTTGTGATAATAACAAATTTACCTGCCACTTTAAAGTTTGCAAAGTACTTTAAATATATGCTCTCCTTTGATCCTCATAATCATCTTATGAGAGAGGTACTATAGTATTATTATCCCCAATTTACAGATAAAGAAACTGAGGATCATAGAGATGAAGTGATTTGCCTGTAGTCATGCAAGTAGTGTCAGAGGCAGTATTTGAACTCAGATCTTGTTGGACTCTGTCCTGGGTTCTTTCTACCACTACACCAAGCAGCCTCACTTATTAGTATGATTGAGTGTCCGTGTTGAGAAACGACTTTGTAAAGAAAGTCCCTAACAGTAACTCATGTTGAGTCCTATTTTAAGATACTACCAGGGGGCAGCTAGATGGCAGCTAAGTGGCACAGTAGAACGCCGGCCCTGGAGTCAGGAGGACCTGAGTTCAAATGTGGCCTCAGACACTTGGCACTTACTAGCTGTATGACCCTGGGCAAGTCACTTAACCCCATTGCCTAGGGGTTGACATGTGGTTGGACAATTCGTTTCTAATAATCTAAATTGTTATTGAGAAATTATCTGTAGTGATGAATTTCAAAGTAATGCAACCTGCAGAATTTGCATAATTCAGTTAAAAAAAAGAATTCTTGCAGAGAGTTGTTACCACTTATGTCCTTTATTAAGACTAGTGGTGGATCACTGCCCTTCCATTGTCTCCTGTGCTATCACAGTATGTTGGACTTACTTACCTCATTAGCAGCATACAGCAAATATAAGGGACCTTGAGTTTATCCAACTCCTTTGACAGCCTTGATTCAGAGCCAGGTGATAGAAATTGAGCCAATCAGGAACCAAAAAAAGGAGTCATTACAATTTATAATAATCACAACAGTTTGCATAGCATAATTGACAGAAAACCATCCTCAAAGTCAGGAAGATGTGGGTTCAGGTCCTGCCACTGGATATATATTGGCTGGGTGACCCTGAATGAGCAACCTGCCCTCTCAATGCCTCAGGCAACTCTTGAAGACTATAAGTGGCAAAAAGGTTGTCAGCCTGCATTGGCAGAATTTTTCTCGTATGCAGTTTCTTATACCAATGAAATTGCAGGTCTGTACCAAAGTGACAATTCACATTTATCTAGTACTTTAAGATTCACAATATACTTTCCTCATTCATTCAAAAAGCAGTTATTAAACAGTAACTATGTCAGGTATTAGGCAACTAGGTGGCATTGTGGATAGAGTATCAGGCCTGGATTCAGCAAGACTTATTTTACTGAGTTAAAATATGATTTCAGACACTTACAAGCTCTGTGACCCTGGGCAAGTCACTTAACCCAGTTTGCCTCAGTTTTCTCATCTGCAACATGAGCTGGAGAAGGAAATAGCAAAACACTCCATTAACTTTGCTGAGAAAACTCCAAATGGGGTCACAAAGAGGCAGACATGACTGAACAATAACGTCAGGCATTGGAAATACAAAAACAGAAATAAAAAATCCCTGACCTTAACTAGCTTACATTTTATTGAGGAATGGTAACAGCACATGCAGAAGAAAAGTAAATATCAAATCCTATTCAGTCATAGAATTTTAGAATCTTTGACTGGGAAGGGTCCTCACTGGCATCTAGTTCAATCCCTTTTCTAGAATCTGAATGTCCTCTAGAGCTTTATCGATAAATAGTATTTGTAGATAGGCAAGTCTCAGGTTTGGAGACCCGTTTGGGAATATTCATCATCACCTTTGAAAAAGGGTGACTGCTGCAGACTAGGCCCTTGTTAAGCATTTAGTAATTTTTTGTTAATGAAAATGTTAAATGACCTCTGACTTTTGAGCAAAATAATGAGCTAAATAATTAGAAAGCTTTGCTCTGCTGACTTGGAAAGGCAGAGAAAGGCAGCAGATTTCTTCTCATTTGAGCTGGGGAGAATAAACAACCCCCTGCCCGAGTCTGAGCTAACTGTCCTAGAAATGAATTTTAAAGCTCAAAGGCACCTTAGACATAATCTATTTCAATCCACTCATTTGGCTTCTTCCCAGAAATTTCCAACCCCTGAGCTAGAAATATGTTCATCTTTTTTTCCCCCCTTGGAAAACTTGGTTTCTCTCGCTTTACTGACAGAATATTACTTGGGAAGAATGTTGATATGTGCTATCAAAGTATGTGTACCTTGAACATGACTTCTAGATGCTAGTCGTCCCCTATCCCTACCCTGTCTCACACAACCCTGCCTTCACTTCTGTTACGCAGTCATTTTATATTACTTTTTAGTCCAGTTTTTGTGTGTGTGCCATATTTCCTACCAGACTATATATGTACTGTGGCTTATCTAAGTTTGTTTTTTTTTTTTAAATCTCACTCACTATCCAGGCTAGTGCTCTGTGTGTAGTCTGCCCCTAACAAATATTTGCCAAGTTTGCTAAATGGAATTATTTCCCACCTGTGATGTTATTTGTGATTTTTTTTTTAATTTTGCAGCCCTGCTATTTGTGGCTTTTGCCCTCTGTATGTTCTGTCTGTATAGCTTCATGCCAATGGTCATCAAAGCCACGAGTGCCACCTCAGTCAACCTGGGCATCCTGACTGCTGATCTCTACAGTCTTTTCTTTGGACTCTTTCTTTTTGGATATAAGGTAAGCAGCTAAGTGATGCAGTAGATAGGGCGTTGGGCCTGGAGTCAGGAAGATTCATTTTCCTGAGTTCAAATCTAGCCTCAGACACTTATTAGCCATGGGACCCTTGGCAAGTCACTTAACCCTGTTTGCCTCATTTTCCTCATCTATAAAATGAGCTGCAGAAGGAAATGGCAAACCACCCCAGTATCTTTGCCAAGAAAACCCCAAATGGGGTCACGGAGAGTCAGACGGGACTGAAGAGACTCAACAACAACAACAATGATCAAGTAGACCTGGTATGTTTGGATTTATAGTTGGCATGCTTCCCAAAAAGTTTCCCTCTTGGCACAAATCTAGATTAAGGGTATTTTTTTTTTTTCAAGAATTCAGACTTGAAATAAAATCTCATCACCTCCAAGAAATGAACTTTGGGTAATGGCCCTTGGCAGGTTAGGAGCTCCCCCTCTTTGCTCCCCTTATTGCTATTTTCTAATTAGAGAACTGCACAGAACTTGAAAGTGCTCCAGTGAAGCACTTTCAGATTAATGAAGCATAGCCAATTTGCTTGGCAGGGGAGGCCATGACTACAGGGCAATGACTTCTGGAGAGGCTAAATTTGTGCGAGCAGGAGTGGAGCCAAGATGCTAAGAGCTGTGGGTGATAAAATAGTTGGGCCTTTGTGAGTCTCAGATCCTATTATTCTGTCCCCTTCCAATTAACCTTCCATGCCCTCTGCTCACAAACCAGAGTATAGGATGGGAAAGGTGGGGAGACAGACATATTTGTGGTTTTGTACACGGACAGCAGTTAGAAGAATTCCATTTCTGGTGTTAATTCTCCTATTAACATAGTGATAGAACTTTTGAGGAATTTTAGAGATTGTCTAGTTCACTTTTCTCATTTTTGAGATAATGAAACAGAGGTCAAAGTGACTTGCCCAAGGGCACACATTTAAGTTGGGACCAGAACCCAAATCCTCTGTCACCCGGTCCTATTGTTTTTCTGTTATATCAGATAATAAAAGATGAGAGTTTCACATCAGTCATGTTAAAGTATCATATTTGAGGGGCAAAAAAAACTAAGATAGGATGTTTTTGCCTTTGCCAAGTTGGTCAGCTGGATTGCAAACTCCTTAGAAACTGTCTTCTATTTCTTTTGTATCCACTTAATGATACTGAGTGAGCAGGGTGCAGAGTGTTGAAGTGCATAGAGTCAGCCATTGGAGTCAGGAAGACTTGCGTTCAAGTCCTGCCTGTGACACATATTGGCTGTGTGACCTTGAACAAATTACTTAACCTCTCAGTGCCTCATGTCAACTCTCTAATATGAGACAGTGACAGTTGCAATATATATCAAAGAAGAGAGTGTCCACACTGGGAGTTTCACGTAACAATCTATCAACAAGAATTTCTTTTAGCACCTATTATGTGCCTGGCTGTTGTTGTTGTTGTTTGTCCTTCCTTCTTGAAGAGAATCATAATGTCATGGGGAGGTGATGCCATGACTTGCAGGTGAATTGGATTTAAGTGAGGGAGGGCTGTGCAAAGTCATCAGCCTCACTTTCTCCTCCAGAGCCATCTGGGTCCAGTGGCAAGGCATAGGTCAGGACGACTGGAGATTTTGGCCTGGATGCAGTGGGAGACCTTGGGCCTTTTTAAGCTAAGGTCTTTAACAGCTCTTAGTTTGACTGAGGCAAAATCCATTCAGTGATTAAGGCTAGGTAAGAAATGAGGCAGAGAATGACCTCTTTTAACTAGTCAAAAAAAAGAATCAATATGGGAGGGGAAGATCCTCTGGGTTTCTGGCCAAAGCAGAAACAATTGCCATTGACATTCACTCACAGCCAATCAGGGCCCAAACGGTGACCACTAAGTGGTACTTGGGCTGGGACCTATTGTTGGTCAATCCATGAGAGCCAGAGTGATTTGGGTTTAAGGCATGGTCTTTTAAGAAAAAAATCTAGCCAGTAAACCCCAAGATACCTTGGAGGTTTCATCAATCAAAATTTACATTCCTTTGGGCAGAGCACCCTCAGGTAAGGGTGTCATATACCCTATGTGGACAGAGGGAAGGGAAGGGAAAAGATAGAAAGAAAAAAGAAAGAAAGAAAAAGAGAGACAAAGAACAAAACAAAGAGAAAAGAAAGAAGGAAGGAAGAAAAGAAAGAAAGGGGACAGAGCCAAGATGGTGGAGTAAAAACAGTGACTTGCTTGAATTCTCCCTCAGACCCCTCCAGATACCTGTAAAAAATGACTTTAAACAAATTCTAGAGCAGCAGAATCCACAAAAAGACAGAGCAAAACAAATTTCCAGCCCAAGACAACCTGGATGGTTGATGAAAAAGGTCTGTTGGGACAGCCTGGGAGAGGAGTGCAATTCAGTGTGGGCCATGCAGGCAAAGACCAGGCCTCATTGAACCTGGAGCAGGTCTCAGGGGACTGAATCACTAGCAGCTAGAGCAGTTTCCAGACTTCTCAACCCACAAATTCCAAAAACAACTTAGAAGGTCAGTAGGTAAGTTCTGTCAGACCTGAGCGAGAGAGGAGTGTGGTTCAGACCCGTCCTGGTGCAACCTTGGGGTGGTGGCCCACAGATGGTAGGGGGGAATTAAACAACTGATCAGAGGGGGATTGCAGAGATCTCTTTGCTGGTGCTGAGGGAGGATTTTCTTGCTTTGCCCATGCTTGGGTCTGGGTCACAGTCCTGGGTGGTGGTCCTGGGGCGAGGAGGAGCATTAATGTGGTAGAGCTTGTGGTGTTGGTGGAGAGGGAATCCTCCTCACAGTTGCAAGACAGAAAAGAGTGCTTCTGGTCACTCATAGACCAGAGCACAGGCCATGAAAGGAGTAAACACCTTACCCCTTATCATACCACTTTGGAAGAACTGAAAATTTACAAGGCCCTAGAAATATCTCTGAAAACAGCTGCACAAAACCCCTGAAGCTTGGGACAGTACATCCTCCACACTGGAAGCAGACTCCTACCTTAACAAAGAGTGTAAAAGTCAAGTAATTGGCTGGGAGCATGAGCAAACAGCACAAAAAAAGTCAGACCGTAGAATCTTACTTGGTGACAAAGAAGATCAAAACATACAACCAGAAGAAGACCACAAAATCAAGCACCAGGACGGGTCTGAAAAATTTGAATTGGTCTCAGGCCATAAGAGCTCAAAAAGGATTTTGAGAAGCAAGTAAGAGAAATAGAGGAAAAACTGGGAAGAGAAATGAGAGTGATTCAAGAAAAGCATGAAAAACTAGTCAACAGCTTGCTAAACGAGACCCAAAAGAATACTTAAGAAAATAACACCGTAAAAAATAGCCTAACCCAAATGGCAAAAGAGGTCAAAAAAGGCAATGAGGAGAAGAATGCCTTAAAAAGCAGAATTGGCCTAATAGAAAAGGAAGTCCAAAAACTCACTGAGGAAAATAATTCCTTAAAAATTAGAATGGAGCAATTGGAAATTAATGACTTTATGAGAAATCAAGAAATTATAAAACAAAACCAAAAATAGAAGACAATGTGAAATATCTCATTGGAAAAATAACTGACCTGAAAAATAGATCCAGGAGAGATAATTTAAAAATTATTGGACTACCTGAAAGCCATGATCAAAAAAGGAGCCTAGACATCATCTGTCAAGAAATTATCAAGGAAAACTGCCCTACTATTCTAGAACCAGAGAGCAAAATAGAAATTGAAAGAATCCACCAATCACCTCTTGAAAGAGATCCCCAAAGGAAAACTCCTAGGAATATTATAACCAAATTCCAGAGTTCCCAGGTCAAGGAGAAAATATTGCAAGCAGCCAGAAAGAAACAATTCAAGCGTTGTGGAACCACAATCAGGATAACACAAGATTTAGCAGCTTCTACATTAAGGGACTGGAGGGCTTGAAATATAATATTCCAGAGGTCAAAGGAGCTAGGATTAAAACCAAGAATCACCTACCCAGAAAAACTGTGTATAATCCTTTAGGGGGAAAAATGGATATTCAATGAAGTAGAGGACTTTCAAGCATTCTTAATGAAAAGACCAAAGCTGAATAGAAAATTTGACTTTCAATACAAGACTCAAGAGAAGTATGAAAAGGTAAACAGGAAAGGGAAATCATAAGGGACTTATTAAAATAGAACTGTTTACATTGCTACAAGGAAAGATGATGTTTGTAAGTCATGAGACCTTTCTCAGTATTAGGATAGTTGGAGGGGGGGAAAATATATTTATGTGTGTGTATGTATATGTATGTATATATATAATGTGTATATAAAATATCTATAATGTATATTATATATAATGTATATGTGTATATATATGTGTGTGTGTATATATAGAAGTAGAGTGAATTGAAGATGAAGGGATGATATCTAAAAAATAAAATTAAGGAGTGAGAGAGGATTATATGGGTAAATTATCTCACATAAAACAGACAGAAAAAAGCTTTTATAGTGGAGGGGAAGTGGAGGAAGGTGAGAGGGAATGAGTGAATCTTACTCTCATTGGATTTGGCTTAAGGAGGGAATAACATACACACTCAATTGGGTATGGAAATCTATCTTACCCTACAGGAAAATAGGGAGGAAGAGGATAAGAGAAGGGGGGATGATAGAAGGGAGGGCAGATTGGGGGAGGGAGTAATCAGAAGCAAAAACTTTTGAAGAGGGACAGGGTCAAAGCAGAGACTAGAATAAACGGGGGGCGGGTGGAGGATGAAGGGAAATATAGTTAGTTTTTCACAACATGACTATTATGGAAGTGTTTTGTATGACTACAGATGTATAACCTGTATCAAGTTGCTTGTCTTCTCAGTGAGGGTGGGTGGGGAGAGAGAAAGGGAGAGAATTTGGAATCCAAAAATTTTAAAACAAATGTTAAAAATTGTTTTTACATGCAACTGGGAAATAAGATATACAGGCAGTGTGGTATAGAAATCTATCCTGCCTTATAGGAAAATAGAAGGGGAAGGGAATAAGAGAAGGGGGGTGGTGATAGAAGGGAAGGCAGATTGGGGGAAGGGGTATTCAGAATGCACACTGTCTTGGGGTGGGGAGAGGGGAGAGATGGGAAGAAAATTTGGAATTCAAAATCTTATGGAAGTGAATGTTGAAAACTAAAAATAAATTAATTTAAAAAAGAAAGAAGGAAGGAAGGAATTGTGTTGCCGTAAGTAGCCAGTTCCAGTTGGGTCCCTATGGGGCAGCTCCTACCACTACTCACTGAGGTTGTTGTTGGTCCTTTGTTCTTGAAATGTGCCTGCCTCTATGTCAGTTACTAGGGATGCAAAGACAACAATGAAGAAGTCATAGTTTTTCCCCTTCCCCCTCCTCCCCCATGATGCCTTGCTCACTATGGTACACACACAAAGGTAATAAAAAGTTCATTGGCTGACAACCAGTCATTTGAGTCTGCAGCAGAGGTGATTCAGTGTTGTGCCATGTCCTTTTGAAGCCATCTCACATTTCAAGAATTGGTGATTTTGTGGTAGAATCAGGGTGGTTCCAGTCTCTATAACTGCAAGTTGACACTCCCCCTCCCACCCCTTGCCAACTCCCCCACCTCCACCCCTCCCCTTGCTTCCCATAGTCTTTAGTCTTTGTTGGTTGCTATTTCCCATTGACCCAGCTGGTGATGAGCATCTCCAGACTTAGCTAAGCTGGTTCTGAGATGATGGGCACATAGACTATCGTTGACCTTGGCTGGGTCTGTCAAGACAAGTGCTCCAGTGGCATGGCTTTTAAGAACTCAGGGCTATCTTCATGCCATGGTGGAAGATCAGAGCAGGGATTGAGTGGAGATTGCTGCTGTATATCCATACAAGAAAACATCTTTCAGTGAGTGCTCTTCTTGAAGCAGGCCATGTTCTTAGTTGAAGGACTGACCACTGAGGTGAGTAGATTGTTAGAAGAGACTGCTTTAAGAGGCTTAAAACCTGTCTGTTTAACAAGATATATATTTGACTTAACTGGCTGTTATCTCATAACTGATAACGAATGTTCTAAAGCTGAAATCATGTTTATTGCTGCTCAATAGCATAATAATCTATTAAATTATACTTTATTATGTTAACAAGAAATTCCATGTGACATATTGAATGAGGCCAATTGGTCCACACAGATCAGTTTTTATTCTCTGAGAGTGGTGCTGTAAAATTTCCATTGCCAAAATTGGATAATTAGGATTCAAAACAAGTCCTGTGGAGGTGTTTTAACTGCCTTAGGGAGTTACGTCTGCATTTTGGGTAACTGAGATTTGCTGACTGAAAAAATGAAAAAGATCTATTTTGTATAAGTCCAGTTATATAAGAGACCAATTATTTTGGGATAACCCATGTTCAGTAGAAGAGGCATTCTGAAGTTTTCATATTCCAGGATCGGGTGAACCAGTCTGTTCACTTTATATTGTCATTATTTGTTTGATTTCAATCATATTTCCCTTCATTTCTCCCCGTTCATTTCATCTTATTCAGTTTGGCTCAGCATTCTAGCCTATCAAGATCTTTCTGAATACTGACTTCCTTAGCCAATGTGTCAGCTATTTCTCCCAGCTTTATGGTCCAGAAATGTGATAAGCGTTAGATCTATGCTGTTACTTAAATCATTGATATAAATATTAAATGACACAAGATCAATCAGAGATTCCTGTGGCACTGCACTGGAGACTTCTTCCAAGTTGATACTAGTAATGTTGACTTTTTGAGTGAGGTCATTGACTAGTACTGAATCCATCTAATTGTCCTATGGTCTGGTCCATGTCTAGCTATATTTTCCATCAGAATGGTGTAAGAGGGTTTACTTAATGAAGTGCTAAAAGTTAGGTTAGCCATAGCTATAGAATTACACTGATATATTTGTCTTGTAAATCTGTTTTTAAAAAATAGTGTCTGGCGCACAAGCATTTAATAAATGTCTATTGATTAATTGATTGAGGAAGCTAGGTAGGCTCTTTGTTTATATTATTTTCTTTCTACACATTTACAAACCATCATTTCAGTCATGTTGCAGAATTTTGCCAGGAAGCTCACTGGCCTCTGGTTGGAAGACTTCATTCTCTTACCTTTTAAAAAAATAAGGAAAATTTCTTCAGTCCTGCTCTACCTTTCATGCCCCTTCTTCTTCATGACCTTTTGAAGATCCCATAGTGGCTCAGTCAGCAATCACATTGGCCATTTCTTTTAGGACCTGAAGTTTTAGTTCTTTTGGGCCAGGTGGCTTGAACTCATACAGAACATGTAGGCACTTTCTTACTATCTCCTTACTTACCTTGGGCCATTTTTTCCCCTGTCATTTCTAGTCCAAAGTTCATCCTCCTTGGCAGGAAAAAAAGAAGCAAAATAGGAAGTAAAACTCTCTTTCTTCTTTTTTGTGGTCATTATCCAGAGTCTCTTTTATCCCAAATAGTATTTCTGGTTTTTTTTTCAGCCCTCTTCTTTTTTCCTAATATAAATTAAAAGAAAACCAAACCTTTTTCTTATCTTTAGCTTTTCAAACTACCCTCAGCTCATTTGGAAGTTTACCTACTATTCTTAGGCGATGTCACGCCCAGCCTTGGACCTGGGTTCAAATCCTGTCTTTGACACATACTGGTGTGACCCTGGGCAAGTCATTTAATTTATCAGTCCTCTAGGCAAATCTTCAATAAGTAAGACCTTACTGGACATTGCAGAGAAGGTGCCAATTTCCAATTATAATGGGAATTTCCTCATCTATAAGTTCCCTAAACCAATGAATCACAGATCCTACACTCACCTCTATTCCTCGTCCTTGCTTCCATTTTTCTGAACATTCTTTAAAAAAAAAATCTAAGTTGGTTAATGAGATACCTATACACTCATGTGGGTCTCTTCTTCATTATAATTGTTTCTCTTTATGTCTTAATAATTTCTTAAGAGTTTCTTTCCTATCTGTCCTCAGCTTACTTGCTCTATAGCATTTTAATCCATGGAATCCTACTATCCTTCCTCTGAACACTTTGGAATTCCCTTTCCAAAGACCTAGGTTTGTTTCTAACTTTCCTCTCCTTGCGTCACAAACTAAGCTGGAATGATCACTTCCTCACAAAGTTTTCATCATTTCCATCTCAATGACCAGTGCCTATCTGGTGCTGAGAATCAGATGCAGAATATAATTTTTCCTTGTTGAAATTCTCAAGGCAAGTCACGAAGGTCTTATCAGCTCTGGCTTCATCAGAGAGAGTTCTGGTAGGTGGCCAGATAATTGAAGCCCACCTCCCACAGCTCCGTCACGCTTCCATGTTGGACTTGGGATCAGTTTCCTGAACAGATCACAGCACTTTTTCATATGACTAGGAGAGTACTTTCTCTTTTCTGTCTAAACAGAAGTGAAACAGAGAAAAATTTTGTCTTTGTTTTAAAACAGGTTTTGGCAAATACTGCCTGTTTTTGTATAGCTTATGAGCTAAGAGGGCAGCTAGGTGGTACAGTAGATAGAGTGCCAGGCCTGGAGTCAGAAAGGCTCATTTTCCTGAATTCAACTCTGGCCTCAGACACTTACTAGTTGTGTGACCATGAGCAAGTCACTCAACCCAGTTTGCCTCAGTTTCCTCATCTGTAAAATGAGCTGGAGAAAGAAATGGCAAACTACTCCAGTATCTTTGCAAGAAAACTCCAAATGAGGTCACAAAGTCAGACAAGACTGAAGTGACTGAACAGCAACAACATAAGCTAAGAGGGTTTTTATATTTTTAAATAAAGTTTTATCATATTTAAAAATGTAAAATACATTCTTAGGTCACCAGCTGAACAAAAACAGGTAGCAGGCTGGATATGGCCCAAGTATTATTTTGCCAACCCCTGTTTTAAAACATTCTTGAGGGAAACACATGCTTCTAGACTTGTGCAGCAATTTTAAAATTATTCTCCAATACTCCAGTGAATTTATTATCTCATATGGATTGCCCTTCATCTACACCTATCCATACTGTGCCACTCTCTCCAGCTTTCTATTTCTATGTCAATTTTGATTATCTTTTGTTTTTACATCACCTCAATGTCTCCTTCCTCTTCCTAGTCCTTTAGAGGCATACTTTATAAAAAAGAGAAAAAAAATTAATTTGATAAACCTAGCCAACATATTGAAAAAGCCTGTGTATACAGTGTTCCACACCCATAGTCTTCTACCTCTGCAAGGAATGGGGGAAAGTGCCTTCTCATAAACACCTGTTTGTTTTAATGGTAGAGAAGAAATAGTTGGGGGAGAAATACTGGGAATGTCTACACTTTATTCCAAAGAAGAAAGACACTTCAATGTTGATAATAATGAAAAAACAAGTTGGTAGTTTTAGCAGCCATAGGAAGGCCTGTAGTTTTTCTGATTCTGATTCTCCTTTGGAAATCCATTGCAAGAGACCTATTACAAAGACAGTCACTAGGTGGAGTAAATTGTAACATTTGATGAGTACAAATCCTCAACAGAGAAATAGAGCCAAGGAAAGTGGGAAAAACGGAAGAAAAAGAGCTTTGGAAAGAAATGCCCAAAATGGACATATGCAAGCACAGACTTGAAATAATTATGCTTCTATATGCATTAAAAACATGGTAGAGAAAGATAGAGGGGAATGTATAAGAAAAAAAAATTAAGACATAGGTAAACGACTCTTTACGGCAGCTAGATGGCACAGTGGATAGAATGCTGGCTTGAAGTCAGGAAGAACTGAATTGAAATTGGCCTCAGGCACTTACTAGCTGTGTAACCCTGGGCAATTCACTTGTTTGCCTCAGTTTCCTTATCTGTAAAATGAGCTGGAAAAGGAAATGACAAATCACTGTAGTATCTTTGCCAAGAAAACCCCAAATGAGGTCACAAAGAGTTGGACATGACGGAAATGACTGAACAAAAACCACAAGTCTCCCAGTGTTCAATAATTATTAATTGTTGACATTGATAATTTTCTTTATTGCTGGGCACTTTCGTACATCTGCCTTTTGTTTTTGTTTTTTTTTTAAGGGGGGGACTAGTGAAAAAACAAACAAATATTGGACCATTTAAAGAGACCAAATAAGGCTCAGAATCTACCATCTCATAAAATATCAAAAGACGCTATGTTCTGTCCACCCCAAGCCACCTTAGGAACCTAGAGTTGAACTGGGCTTGATTTCTTGGGGCTTATGCTGATATTGCCTTTGTTCTGTTTTAAAGGGTCATCTCTTTACAAACATGGTTGTTTCTGTATTGGGGTAGACTGTTTCCGAGAATGTAGCATTTCTACTTCAGGTTAGATACTATGTAGGCAGTGGGGTGCACAGGAAAAAGTTCTGGATTCTGAAGTCAGAGGACTTGAGTTCACATCCCAGCTTTGCCACTTATGATCTATTTGACCTTCAGCAGCTCATTTAACCTTTCTGGGCCTCAATTTCCTTGTCTGTAAATCGAGGGGAGTGGACAAAGTGACCTTTGAACCCTTTCAGGTCTAAATCTCTGATACATAAAAATGCATAGTAAATTTGCCACATACTGTTCCTGTAGCTTATGGGTTCATCAGTGAACACTAGGATGTTCTGTGTCATGTTAGGCAGGTGAGTATAGTGGGAAAAGTACTAGATTTGAAGCCAAGAGAGACCTGGGTTAAATTCCTGCCTCATGCTACTTAAGAACTGTGTGACGTAGGCCAGTCAGTTCATCTGTCTAATCCTCAGTTTCCTAATCTGTAAAATGGGGATAATAACACTTGCACTACTCACCTCATAGAATATTATGAAACTCGTGTGAAATCATAGAACTAAAGTGCTCTGCAAATCGGAAAGTGTTAAAAGAAAAGTTTGGATGAAGTGATACTTTGGCAAAAGGCCACGTGGAAAAGTGTGTTTAGTAAGTTACAATTGTATACCCATTTAAGTTTTGCAAAGCATTTTTCACACATATCACCTTATTTTCATCTTCACAACCACCCTATAGGATGGTGTTCTTATTAACTCCATTGTTTAGATTAGGAATCTGAGACAAAAATAGGTCTTAACCTAATGTGTCCAGTGTCACCCAGCTAGTAAATGTTTGAAGTAAAATTTGAACTTGGATCTTCTACCTTTATGTGCAGTGCTTTATCCTCAGTGTCACAGTGACCTCCATGATTGTTGACAATGAGCATGGTCAGAAACCTAATGTCTCCTTCTTCCTCTCAGTTTTCAGGGCTCTACATTCTCTCCTTCAGTGTCATCATGGTGGGCTTCATCTTATATTGTTCTATCCCTACTCGAAATGCGGAGCCACCTGAAAGCAACGTGCCGCAACTGACCAGCTTTGGGTTTGATAATCTGGGACTAAAGATTGAAGAGACCAGCCAGGAAGTAAGCCCTACAGCCATGTAGCCAAAGAAACTGTGGTGCAAATGGACTCTGGATAACCACCAGATAAACTAGGTGTCGCCCTTCGGTGTAAATGGAAACTCACTCACTGTTGGAAGCAACACTCTGAAATATCAACAAATTTGTCCAAATGTGAACATTGTGTCAATGTCTGTATATGTTGTATAGACTTGTATAAGAAATAGAAAACGTTTTCTAAAAAAAATAGAAATGACATACAATACATAGCAGAATTGAGTGTTCAGAACATGACAATACATATGATGATCAAAACCCATCAGTGTCAGGATTGTAGGTGGCAGGGAGTTGGATCTGAGAGAGTTGGCATGAGGCTAGAAATGAAGAGTCAAGGATGTTTATTGGAAGCAACTGAGGAGCAAGCTGTAAATTAGAGGTCAAGATTAGAGCTGAGGTCAGGTCCAGTCGGGCGGTCCAAACTAGTCCAATTTCTCCCTTATCCAGCGGCTTCTTATACATTTCTTGCAAAGAAATTATCTACTCCTAGGATGGAGTGATCTAGTGCCCACAAGTAAGGTAGGTAAATGAATGCACTTGATTGGAAAGGGTAATATATGGGATATAGTTGATAGATCCTGACCATACCATTTACTGAATTAGACACTTTATTGATTCAGGGAAGCCTGGCTCTCTTTTACTGTTGTAAAAACAGAGGTTAAGACTCATTACCAAATATTTATAATGTGCTATAAGTTTTTTTTTTATTTATGAAAGATATGTGTACTATTACTGTTAACTTAACAATTATCATAAAACCAACTACTGTGTGTTCCACTTTAAGCAAACCCAATATGCAAAAACTTTAATGTTTAAAATAAACAAATTAAGGGGCAAGTATTTACATTATAGGAGGCAGTGAGATGGCTTGGTGGATAGAGCTCTGGGCCTGGAGTCAGGAAGACCTGGATTCAAAACTGACCTCAGACACTTCCTAGCTGTATGACTGTGGGCAAGTCACTTAACCTCTGTTTGCCTTAATCCACTGGAGAAGGAAATGGCAAACCACTCCAGTATCTTTGCCAAGAAAACCCTATGGACACTACGGTCTGTGGGATCACAAAGAGTTGGACATGACTGAACAACAACAAATTACATTATAAAATAATGCTTTATTCCACAAAATAATTCATTGTTGGATTCCTTTAGGATAGCATGATCCCCTGCTACATTTAAAATATAATACAATTTCTAAAATTTTATTTTTGCACTCCGTCCTCTGCCCTCCCAAGAATACATCTACTTTATAAAGTGAGCTATATTTAAATAGAAGTACTATTCATGTAACAAGAAAAATCAGAATTGATTTGGAGATTATTTGGGAGAAATTAAAAGATTTTTAATATTTTGAGTTATGGAAAATGGTTTTTCAGTTAATTTTCAAAATGTAATGGTGTCTCAATTACAATATTTCATTAAATGTTCTTGGTAACCAACGCAGATTGCTGTTTTAATTTGCCACAGTATGGTTTACATGATTTCTCTAAGGATGTGATCATTAATTCTCAGGTTTTTTATTTTGCCACTTTGATGAATCTGGGATCTCTTCTATATGAGTATATTCTTTTCTGGTACAGGTTGTATCCTATCCATTCCTTATCATCCCATACTATTCTTGTCCCTGTTTTTACCCGATATGCTAGAGGCCTTTGTTGGTTACTATTAATATTTTATGGATACAAATCCAATACACAAGCTATCCCACCATTCATAAGGATAACTTTTATAAGGATAACTTAACTTACATTTGTGGCTCATCTTTCTGGTTATGATAAAGATTTTTATGCCACTTCTCACATGTAATTCATCTTGTTAATGTGATAACAGCACACTGCACCCTTTGGGTCATCTGGATTTTTGATTGATCTGACATTTTAGTATTCCTTGAGGCATATCATATGGAATCACTATAGGATAATTCTTGGGTGGGAAAAATCCATGTGAAAACAAGCTGTTAATTTTGAAAAACAGCAAATTTGTAGGGAGGAAGAAGTGATGAAAAAAAAGTTAAGTCAGCAAGCATTCATTAAGTATTTACTATGTTCCAGGACCTCTGCTAAGTGCTGGGGATGCAAAGAAAGGCAGAGACACACACACACACACACACACACACAGATACACACACACACACACACACACACAGACATATACCCCCCACCAATGTAAGGAAACATGATGTCCAAATGATCCAGATAGCAATGGCCAGTCTTTGAATTTGGGTCTGGAGATTTGGGAGGGAAAGCAAGAAACCCTTCCAAGGGAGTAATTTTTGTTTGTTTCTCAGTTCAGAGTACCTGGGGAATGTGTGACCTACAAAGGTGACTTCTCTTTTGTAGATTTAAATCGGTGCCTGTTCTTATGCCAACAGAGACCGCTCATTTTATTGACAGCCAGGAATTTCCTCCCTGGTTTCTTCCTTTCTTTCCCCAACATTACTTTTGGGATAGCCATCACAGGGGAGGGAAGATGTATTTTTGTCAGCATAAGTCAGAATTTAGAATACATTTTGCCATAGCAAAACAACTTTAGAAATGGCATTTGGGTATAGCTATAACAATACTTTTACTACTAATTTACAACTACAGTACTTGATTTCAAGCTAAGTCCAATCAACAAGCATTGATTAAACATTTGTTATGTGTCAGGCACTGTGCTAAGCTCTAAGGATTCAAAGTAAGGCAAAAAACCAGGCCCTATTCTCGAGGAGCTCACAGTTTTAAAGGAACAAGAGAACAGGCAAACAACTATGTACAAACAAGATATAAGCAGGATATATTGGAGTTAGTCTCAGAGGGAAGGCACTAAGATTAAGGACTTGGAAAGGCTTCTTGCAGAAGGTGGGATTTTAGGTGGAACTGAAGGAAGCCAGAGAAACCAGGAGGCAGGTGGGAAACAGTCTTTGAGTTAGTTTGGGAATCTGTGCTCCAATTGTTAACATTGTTTCTATGGGAAATTGCATCCTGAATTCAGAGACTTTATTGTAATTGTTGAGAGAGTTCATAAATCGAGTACTACCTATGTTTTAATTTTAACTGAATCTGAGCAAAATATCACATTAATATGCAATGCCGGTTTCATTTAAAAGGTATTTTTATTCCATAGAAACACTACCTCCAGCATCTAAGTTTCTGGACCCTCAGTGTTCCTTCCACAGTACACTAACTTCACTGCCAGAAAAGAACAGTAACACTAGGAAAATGAGTCTGTTTAGAGAAGGCAGTGCTAATCCCATTTCTATATTTGCATTTTAAAACTAGACTTGGCCATGTGGGCACTCTGCCAGATGGTTTTTGTTCCTCTTTCCATATGTTGGATGCTCAGTTTTTCCAGTGGAGTACACCTGGAAACAATCACATTACAAAAGGTACAGAGATATGCAAAACAGACAATGAGTAGGCTGCTATAAAATGCTAGAGACATTTATGTAGTGCCTAACATGTATTATCTTATTTGATCCTGCTATACATTTCTTGTACTCAGAACACATTCCTCCTAGCAAATCCAAGGGTTTTGTGGAGGTTCTCACAGTAGCTCTAAGTAGCAGCTATGCTGGGCTTGGAGTTAGGAAAATCTGAGTCTGAATCCTGTCTTAAAGACTATTTGTGTAACCCTGGGCAACTAAACTTCTCGGCCATAGGTTCCTCATCTGTAAAATAAGGATGATAATCCTTCATCTGAGGTGGTTGTGATTATCAAATGAGACAAGATACACAATGTGCTTCACAAAATGAAGTGCTCTGTAAATGCTAGCTATTAATATTATTGTTATCCAAGTGAGGAATTTTGTGGCCAGAGAGGGCAGGACAACTTTCCTGAGATCCCTGATTATGTAGTCAGTGGCTAGGTTAAAATCTCCAGCATTGGGTCTCTAGGTTTCTAATTTCTAGTGGCTGCCTGAAGACCCTTCTTCTCAAGAAAACCAACACTAACTAGGTGGTTCTGCCAAGCTTGAGAGGGCACCTTGACCCCTTTGATAGTTGATGAACAAGTGAATATATTCTTAAACTATAGAGTCTGCCTATGTAGGAAAGGGCTACACCTTTAAGACACCTTACTACATTCCCAAGGAACCTCAGAATTGGAAGGGACCTCAGAAGTAATTTAATTCAACTCATACCTGAGCTAGACTCCCCTCTGCAGCATTCCTTATAAGTGGCCACCCAGCCTTTGCTTGCAGAGCTCCAAAGAGGAGGAACCCTCACTCGACCTCACAGGCAGCCCATTGCATTTTTGGATATCTCTCATGTAAGCCTCTCAGATGTTTGATGCACGCACACTGACTGTGCTCTTTTCTGTCATCATTATGTTAATTTTTGCTATCTGCATCAGCACTAAAACCATTTATTCACTGGGTTTCTGGCTCAGGATCCAAAAGATATCAATAAATCAGGGACATTCTGAGGACAGCCACTTAGCTGATTAAAAGGCTGATTTATGAGGAAATTGTGTAAATGCTGAAACATGCAGTTTTACAATAAACTATTTAGTTTTTTCAGAGGGTGGGGAGGAAGTATATAAATAGCATAGCATGGGGGCTACAAGTCTTCAGGAATGCAAAAATTTTACTTGTCCACAAAAGACTGCTCAAACAGAATAGGCTATTTCCTCCCTTGTATGATTTGAGGGTCACTGGGAAGGTCATCTGTCTCCAAATTTCTTTTTACTGATGCCTGACATTCAACCATTAACAAATTAATTCTTTTGCTCTCCTTTTACTACATATTTGAAGTTTTGAAACTACATATTAAGCCCCTAACATTGTTTTCACCTCCACTCAAAAATCTTTATGGGTTATTCATTATCTGTATGATAAAATTCATCCTACTTTACTTAGATTCATAAGTTAACATATTTAGACCTGAAAAGGACCTTAGAGGTTATCTAGTCTAAGCTCGTTTTACAGAGGTGGAAACTGAGGACAAGAGATGTTAAGTGAGTTGCCCAAGGTCACAGAGATGTTGAGTGGTGAAGCTGGAATTTGACCTTGGAGGCAGATGCCGTGCTTTTTCCTCTGTACCATGATGACTCAAGACCTTTGGAGATTTTGCTGCAACCTATCTAGCTCCATCTCTCATTACTCTATGATCATAAATTCTAGAGGAAGGAACTTGAGAGACCATCTATACCAATCTCCTCATTTTATGTATGAGGATATCTAGTGAGGTGAAGTAATCAAATTATATCAGACAAGAGCAAGTAGCAGGTTTGCTGGAGAGGGTCCAGAGGAAGGCAAATGGAAGGGTGAAAGGCCTTCAACCTATGTCATATGAGGATCAGATAAAGGAATTAAGTATGTTTAGCCTGGAAGAGGACTCAAGGATAGTTGTGTTCAAACATTTCAAGGGCTGTCATGTGGAGGAAGGGTTAAATTTGTTCTGTTTGGCCCCAGAGTCATAGCCAGGAGCAATGGGTAGAAGTTACATAGAGACATACTTGGGTTTGGTGCCAGGGAAAACCTGACAATTTGAGCTTCCCAAAAACGGAATGGGGTTCCTAGAGATGTGATTTTTCCTCTTTGGAAGTCTTCAAAGAGAGCCTGGATTGCAGCTTTTCAGTAAGTTATGGTGGGGATTTCTTTCATGTATGAGTTGGAATAAATGACTGCTGAGTTGTAATAGTTCTACCTGTACCTGAACAAGAAGTCTCTGCACCTTAAAGACCTGTCAGGTGGTCAACTGGCTTTTGATTGAAGACCTTCAGTAAGGAGCAATCCACCGACTTCTGAGGCAACTGATTCCACTTTGGCACAGCTCTAAGTGTTGGGAAAATTTTTTCTGAAATTCAGCCTAAATTTGCTTCTTTGCAACTTCCAACCCTTGTTCCTAGTTCTGCCCTTTAATGCCCAGTACAACAAATCTAATCTTTTTTCCACATGGCAGCCCTGTGAAATGGAATGGAAATAAGGGAATTCAGTTAATTACATCCTCCTAAATCATCTGTTCTCTAGGCTAGACCCTTTACAGTTCCAACTCAGGCCTTCTAACTCCAAATTCAGTGCTCCTTCCTGTCCTGTTAGGCTGACCAACTCACAGTTTCCCATTTTCATTTCCTTCATAGCATTCTACCTTGTATTAAACTTAGCTCTGTACATTGCTGGTCTCTCCTACTATATTGTTAAACTCCTTGAGGTTAGTGACTATGTTCCTTCTATCTTAAACGCAGTACAACGTCATATGTGTTTAATAGGCTTTTAATTTGAGTTGAATTAAAAAGAAAGGATATCCTCAAGGGCAGAACCCATTTCTCTTTTGTCTTTCTCATTTGCTGTTATCATGCAGGCCCCATCAAAAGAAGTATCTCATTTGTGCCAAATGGAACATAAGTACAACTCTAACTTGGATAATTTATGTCTCAGAAAGATTATTTTGGTATCTGTATAGAATAAGGACTAGAGAGAGTGGAGAGGAGAAACAGGAAAACCAGTTAATAAATCACACTTGTCTTCACTGTTGCTGATACCCCTCATCATCAGGGCTATAGCTCACTGTGTAGTCATTGGTATAAGTATCAAGGTTTAGCCACTAAAGTGGGTCCCCCACACACACTAGGGGTGGGCCCCTGGCTCAAGTGTCTAATTTGCCTTCTTGATTGCAAGCCATTTCCCTCACTTTGAAATTAGACTTTTTTGAGTCCTGACTCTCCCGTCTCTAGCCTGCTCTTTTCCGGCTCCAGCCAACCACACAAGTTAGAGGCCAGTTCTGTCAGGTTGACAATAGCTAACTTTTATATAGTGCTTTAAGGTTTTTAAATAATTTTATGCACTTCATCTCAGTTAATCCTCATGGCTACCCTGAGAAGTAGGTGCTGTTATTACTGATCCAATTTTATAAATATGTAAATCTGAGAGAGATTAAGTGATCTGTCCAAGGACACAGCTACTAAGTGTCTGAGGATAGAATTGAACTCGGGTTGTTCCTGACTCCAGGTCCCACAACATTAGCTATTCTAAGTTGCCAGTATATGTAAGACTTGTAAGCCATTGCAAAAGTCCAGGGAAGTGATGAGAGTCTGAACTAGGGTAATGACTCTGTGTATGGAAAGAAGGGGGTGGATGTTGTTCCCTTTCCAAATGGGAAGATGGTTTCTCAACCTCCTTATACTATACGAAATATCCCAGGTTCAGAGAGAATCATATTGTTTTTCCAGGTCCTCCTAGAGAGTAGATACTTACCTCTGTCCTCCTAGAGAGTAGATACTTACCTCTGTTCTCTTTCTCCGGCCACCACTCCCCTCTATGTGTTATCTTCTCCTCTTAAGAATGTCAACTCAAGGGGACTGTCTTGCCTTTTGTATCTGTATCCTCACAACTTAGGATAGTGCCTGGCATACAGTAAGTGCTTAATAAATACTTTTTCATTTATTTAATCAATTAATTCATCCAGACTGAGGGAATCAGAGAAAGCTTCCTGAAGGAAATGGAATTTGAGTTACTTATCGAAGGATGGGTAAGAACTCAGCAGGTGAACAGGGAGAGTGAATATACAGGGACAGCATAAAGCAAGGCATGGAGATCTACAGGAACATGTTTAGGGAGCAGAGAATAGTCCAGTTTGACTGGAGCATAACATGTATAGAAGGGAAAAAACAGTATGAGAAATCTGACGAGGCGAAGTGATAGCAGTAAATGTAAGGTGCTTTTTCAGAGGTAGAGGAACATTTCTAGCCTGCCTAAATGTGGTGTCCTTTGTGTAAACAGATGGTTCGGTGAACATACCATTAGAAAGACATGATGTGCTTTGAGTTGTTTTTCCAGCAGACAGGATGCAAGCAAGTGATGGTACCCTGGAAAGAGCAAAGGAGTCACAGGACTTGGATTCAAATCCTGATTCAAATAGTTATTCCCATTATTTATTCCCTATGTGGCCTAGTCAAGTCCCTTAACCTTGTTGGCCCTAATGAGGTAGAGTGACTGAACTAGATGTCCTTTGAGCTCCCTTCCATCTCTAGACCTGTGATCCTCTAATTTGCGTTCTTTCACCCCAAGCCTTTAATCCCAGTTTGTTTTGTTACCAATGATATGGATTTATGTGATACAACTGGCCAGGGTTAGGTATAGGGTAATAAAATACAGTAAAATTAAATAGCTCAGGAAGGGTTAAATCAGGGAGACAAAAGTTTCTCAGTGGTAAAATATAACCAACTGAGTTAACCAGTGACATTATATACGTATGTAGTGATTGTTCTGGCCTCACATCCCAGAGCTAGGCCGGCTACATTTCCCAGGATTCTAGGGGAACCTATGAGGGGTTATAAGAAGCTTTCTCTAATGCTATTAAACCCCCATTCTGGTGTGGTTTCCTCTCCGTCTCTCTCTTGTTGACTAGTACCCTAGATCTATTTAACCAATGAATAGGAATTAGCTTTTACAAAGGGATATTTACTTTATAAATATGGCAAGAACAGAAGTACAAACATTTTCCCCAAATGCCTCACGTGCACACTTTCCCTATACAACTTAGACTGAATGAAGGAGAGACTTAGACTTAATGAAGTTTCTACAAGGTATTGGTCCTACTAAGTTCATATACAAAGGCAGCATCCCTACTACGTGGGCCCTTTTCTCAGCTTCCACTGAGCCAGATCCCAAGACTCCTCCTTGTTCCCCAGGACATCGAGGCTAGATTGGTCACAGAAACTAGCATAGACTATACTCCCAGACTTCCTGGTGGTTTCCTTTCCTGATCCTTTAAAACTGCCAAGGTCATAGCCTCCAATCTCCTTCATCTAAAATAAAAGAACAAATTTTGAGGGAAAGAATTGAGGCCTATATTCATGGATCATATGTCAGCCTCAGATGGGGAGGGCCCAAAGCTTCTACCCTAATCTTTCTTCTCTCACTAGAATACCATCTGACGGGAAGAAAGACAAATCAACAGAAGGGTAAGGTTCCCCAGTTCCTCAGTTCCAGTTACACAGACAATCTAAAGGTTCCTATTTACTGCATGCCTTGCAGCCTAGAACCAGTTACAGACTGTCACTCATGCCCCAAAGTCTATGTGAGATGGAATTAGCATGTTCATGCTGTCAAGGGCTGGGTGCCTTAGCCATTTCACTATCACACATACTTTACACAATTTATTAAGTTAGTGCTCCAACATATTAAAATATTATCTATGCATTTTAGAAAGTCAACGTTCCGCAAAAATGCTTTTTGCTTTGATTTCTAAGGTAAACAATAATATGAAAAATAAAAAGAAACATAAGGTAGCTTAAGCAGAACCGTGCTATTATGAGCCGTGTTATAGTGGAAGAGCAATCATTTCATCAAATGAACATTTCTTAAGCACCTAATATATATAAGTCACTGAGCTAAGTGCTGGGTATACAAAAGGAGGCAAAAGACAGTGTCTGTTCTCAAGGAGAGACCACATGTAAATAGATATATACAGAGCAAGCTATATAGAGGATACATAGGAAATAATCAATAAAGGGAACGCAAAACACTAGAATTAAGGGGGGTTGGGAAAGGCTTCTGGGAGAAGTTGGAATTTTAGTTGGGACTTAAGGGAAACCAGGGAGGTCAGCAGTTGGAGTGGAGGAGGAAGAGCATTCCAGGCATGGGAGGAGCCAGAATAAATGACTGGAGCTGAGAGATGGAGCATTTGTTCTTAGAATAGCCGGGAGGCCTGTGTCACTGGATTAAATGGTAAGAAGACAGGAAAGGTAGGAGGGGGCTGGATTATGGAGGACTTTGAATGCCAAAGAGAGCATTTGGTATTTGCTTCTGGTGATAATGGGAGCCACTGAGGTTATTGAGTAGGGGGACAACATGATTGGAGCTGTGCTTTAAGAAAATCGCTTTAGTGGCTGAGCGGAGGATGGATTGGAATGAGACTTGAGGCAGGCTGACTGACTGACAGGCTATTGCAATGATTGCAGGCATGAGGTGCTGAGGGCCTGCACCAGAGTGGTGGCAGTGTCCGAAGAGAGAAGGGGTTTATTGGAGAGATGTTGTAAAAATGAAATGGACAGGTCTTGGCAAAAACTCGGATATGAGGAGGGGCGTGTGAGAGAGAGTGAAGAATCCAGGATGATTCCTAGGTTGTGAGTCTGAAGGACGGGGAGGATGGAGTTACCCTCTACAGTAAGAGGGGAGAGCATCATCAGAAGGCCTGGGTAGGAGTCTGCATGAACCTTAAAAATGTTAATTTTATGTTAAAAGGCCAGAAGTCAGGAGACTTGGCTCGGCCACTGTCAAGTGATTGTTGAATTGAATTGAATTGAATTAGGCACCAGGGAGGTTGCAAACCTTGACTTGGGTTGCTAGTACATTTCCAAAGAAGAAGTTTGTCTGAGTTTAGCTGTGCCCTCTCAGCAGCTTAAATGTGGTGAGATAATATTTTGCATGTACATATAGATCCTTAGTGTCGAGTTCTGGCCATTGTTCAAACTAACATTCTACCATGCAGCCCATGATTAGAAAAGCCATTAAGCCTAGCTAATGGAGTTCTCTGTTAAGCCTCATGAGTGATGTATTCCTTACAATAAAGATTTTTTTTTCTTTTGTAAAAAATCTGGGTGAACTCAAGTTCACAAATGGATTGGAGTTGATTGGACCTGACAGGCCATCTCTTCTAAAGGAAACAGAAAAATCTGAGCCTGACAGGGCCTAGCTGTGGCAGCAGTAGATACTGTTGGGACAAGGGAGTGATAGTTAGTCCTGCTGTGTTCTGTCCTAGACAGGACACACCTGGAATATTGCCTTAGGTTCTAAGCGTGATGGTTTAGAAAGGACATTGATCAGCCAGAAAGAAACCAGAAGAAGGCACTAAGGATGATTGGGGACCTAGAATCATGTTTTGTGAGGATCAGTGATAAGAACTGGGGATGTTTAATTTGGAGAAAGGGAGATTCAGGGGATATAGAATCATCATGAACCTGAAGGGTTGCTGTGTATAACAGTGATGAGACTGGATGGAGAAGCTCAGTCTTGAAACTATCACCACCACCACCACCAAGTTAACCCTACCAAAACCCCCCAAACAACAGTTATAGCTGCACAGAAGTTGAAAAGAGATGGTGTTATCCCCTTCCTGGAGGTCTTCAAACAGAGCCTGGATGACCATCTGTCATATACGATGAGGAAGAATTCCATTGTAGGCATGAGTTAGACTAGATACGTTTCTGAGTTCCCTTCCAATTTTCAAATTCTATTATTAGCTGATTTATTAACCACTCAATATGTGCAGAGAGGTCTGTGATAGGTTATTGGGGAATATACAAAATTCTTGCCCTCAGGAATATTTACAATCTAGTAAAGGGGAAAGACAGTAATATAGATTGCTATAATATCCAGCATTACATGATAGGAGTCCTTTCTTTAATAACTCTCTAATATAATTTTACATATAAAGAGGAAGAGGGTCAGAGATGGTAAAATGAGGATTTGGGCTGGATGATCTCTAAGGCCCCTCCAGCTCTGACACTGTGATTCTCATGTTTCTTTGCCCTTTTGTTCACCAAAACAGGTTAGTCCAAAATAAAGAATGTGAGTTCATGATTAAAGTTAATGTTGTGTTATAATTTTAATCCTAATCTATGGCACCATCCCTCAGTCAACAGCTGCTTCTCTCTAAGCCCTCTGATCAACTGCTACGCCAGGACAATTCCACTTTGGAGATGTGACAATAGGATTTTCTAATTTTAAAGCAGGTGTTTATCATTGGTGAAAGCCCAGCTGTTTGAGATACCAGGCACACTGTGTAACAGTGTTAACTGTAAACCCTGAGGGTTTACAATTTAGATTTAGAATCTATCATCAGGGAAGGTGAATGAAGATCATAAGTGTGAATTGTTTGCTAAAGCTATCAGAAAGCTCATATGAATACACCAGGTACTTAGAATGTGTGCTTTTAGATAATCTTAAAGTTTAGAAGGCCTCTGTGGACTCTGACAGCTGTCACGACTGTGTATTTTAACAGATTAAAGTAATAATTCCATCTCTCAACTCTTTCTTCTGTCCAAATACTAACAAACTGGAGTGCTGTAGATACAGCCAAAGGTATTAAGGGTGTGTGTGAACATTTATGCATACTCTATGAGAATCTATGGTTATACTGCCACGTTGTAGTACGGGGCTGCTGCCTGTAACATTTTTGCTTTTTGAGCACTGGGAGGCAGCAGGGTGCGGTAACTAGAGGGCTAGATTTAAGATATAATACTTTGTTTAAGTCCTGCCTATGATACATATTACTTGTGTGACCATGACCAAGGTGCTAGCAGGTGGGAGAATCAGGAGAGGCTTCATGTAGAAGGTAGCATTTGATTTATCCCTTGAAGGGGTAGAGTTGAGGGAGCACTTTCAAGCATGAGGCACGGCCAATGCCAAGACATAGAGACAGAAGATTGAAGGGGAGTATGAGAAACAATAGAGGGCCAGTTTGGCTGAACCCTAGTGTATCTGGAGGGAAGAAACATATCTGTTGTTTGTTCTTCATTCTCGAAGAGGACCATAACATTAGGAAGGTGATGTCATGACTTGTAAGTGAATTGAATTTAAGGAAGAAGAGGGCTGTGCAAAGTCACCAGCCTCACTCTCTCCTCCGGAGCCATCTGGGTCCAGTGGCTAGATATAGATTAGGGTGACTGGAGATGGCCCCAGATGCAATGGGAGACCTTGGTCTTTTTAAGCTGTTTTTAAGCAAGTTCTCACTTTGATTGAGTAATGCCCATTCAGTGATTAAGGCTAGGTAAGAAATGAGGCAAGGAATGACCTCTTTTACCTAGTCAAAAAAAGAGTCAATCTGGGAGGGGAAGACCCTCAGGGTTTCTGGTCAAAATAGAAACAATTGCTATTTACACTCACTCTTAGGCCAGGAAGGTAGGTTGGAGAGGTGGTAGGGTTAAGAGGCGGTATTTATATTTGATCCTCAAGACAATTGGAAGCCACTGGAGTTTATTGAGTAGGCAAAGGGTATGGTTTAATCTCTGCTTTAGATAAATCATTTTGGCAGTTATATAGAAGATGGATTGAGTGTGGAGGGAGGGAGATCAGTTAGTTCTAGATCATTTGAAAAGCTGTTGCAATAATCTAGCCAAGAGGTGATGAGAGAGCCTGAAGTGGGTTGTTATGAGGGAAAAGAGGACAGAAGGAAGAGACATTGTGAAATGACAAGATTTGGCAACTAATTAGATGTATGAGGTAAATCAGTCAGTCAACAAGCACTTATTAAGTGCTTACTGTGTTTCATGTACTCTGCTAAGAAACAGGGATACAAAGAAAGGCAAAAATATGATCTTTACTACAGAGCCCACAATTTTCTGGAGGAGATGAAATCATTTATACATACAAATGATTGTGAAGTGTCAAAGATGACCCTGGAGGTGCAAACCTGAGTGAATAGAAGGATGATTGTGCTCTCAACAAAAATGGGAACGTTCAGAAGAGGAATTTGGGCGACAAGATAATGGAAAATGTTTTACACTTGATTAAAGCTCAGAATTAGAGCTCTGAGCTAAAAAAAAAAAACACCGCCACCAAAAAAACAAATCACCAAACAAACCCCAAACCGACTTGAGTACAAATATGATTAAACTTTGATTAGCTATCACATAAATATTTAGATTTCAACTTCTTTTGTTATATGCAAAGATAAAAAATTTAAATTTAAAAACCGATGTTAATTTAAATTCATTGAACAAGATCATCTGCATTTCATTGTGGATTGTAAGTCATTCAGTACTTTAACTGGTTCTCCCATCTATAGGATTCCAAGGAAAAAAATTCAAGGTATCCTCATTTATTCATTCATTTGTTCATTCATCTATTTGAACAATTATTGAGTATAATATATCTTCTGAGTGTAAGATACTATGCCATGAATGATGAGGAATACGTAGATGAATAAGACATAGTATATCTCTTTATGTTAAAGTCTGTTAGGGAAAGTAACTAGGATATAAAATTTAACATTTTAAGTGACACAAAAAAAAGACATAAGCAACGCATCATATGAGCCTGAATTAGGGCTAAATAGACTGAGTTTCATGGAACATTTGAACAGGCCTTGAAGGGTCCTATTTTGACAAATGAAGATGGGGAGGAGTGTCATGGAAAGATAATGATTAAAGACATGGAGGTGGAAAATGAATATTGTGCTGTGAGTCATCAGGTGTGGATAGAGAAAGAGATGCACTGAAATTGAGATTGGGGAAGACTAACCTGGAAAGAAAGATTATGTAGGGCTTTAAATGCCTTTCTAAGGAGTTTGATTGTTGTTCAGCAGTGAGCTATTGGAATTTTAAGGCAAGGGAATGACATTATCCAAATTTATTTGGAAAAATTAATCTGCTAGTGGTGTGTCTGGTAGATTAGAGAAAGGAAAGATTAAAAACAGAACAACCGATTATGACCCTGCTGTAATAGTGAAAGTGAGAAGGAATGACAGTCTATGAGTCAGGGTTACAGTAGAAATAGACAATTGGATGGACATTGTGGATGTAAAATTTACAGGTCTTAAGAATGGAGTACAAAGGCCAAGGGAGGAGCTGGAGGTGACTCTAGGGGTTACAAGCATGGGCAACTGGGAGTTAAGCAAATAGGGAAATCAGGAATAAGAGGTACTTTGTGTATGTGTGGCAAAGATGTTTTGTCTTTGGACTCTAAGAAAAGGGTTTCTATTCTGTGAACTTTGAGGGTAACATGTTGAATTTTTCTGATTTTTCAAGGTAGTGGAAACCCTATACTTGTTTTGTATTTCCTTCCCTCTCTCTTGGTTTGTGGGGAAGGGAAAGGAGCAACTGATTATGCATTAATATGGATGGAGTACCAAGAATTCATCTTGTTGTTTTTGATTGGCTAAGCATGACCTAGGGACCCACAAAGGAGCACAATCTAGTATTTTTTAGTTTGCAAATTTCAAAGGCAACTAGGAGTTGTTCTGGTGTTCTATAACAGGGCTCCTTAAACTTTTTCCAGTTGTGACACCTTCAGTGCTTCTTAAACTGTGGGGTCACAACCCACAGGACCCACAGTTTATTCTAGAAGATCCCATTCTGATTATATGAAAGAACCAGATGATTAAACAGAAAATTTTGATGGGCCAAGGTAGGCCTGATAAAATGGAGCTAAATGAAATAATTTAGGAAGTTTAAAGAACACCTAACCTAAGACTATATAGATTTTTTTTTTGTATGTATATCTGGTTATTTTACCCTGGTTTATTATTTCAAAATGTGTACAATCTCTTTCCCTCTTATAAACAAATCTTAGAGAGTCCTCTCTTGTAGGCTGAAGCATGTAGAACCAGGGAATAGAAGGAAAAGAGGGAAATAGGTGCTGAAAGTGGGAACTAACACAGTGTCTCAAAAGTCAAACTGCACTAAGACTTTTTGGGACACTGTATGGCAGTGTCAGCAATAAAAGAAGGGAGAATGTGATTAACATTCAAGTGCAGGGGATTACTGAGCTCAAGAAGATTAAGCAATTCTAGGTCTACAAAAGCCAAGGGAGGGACTTGCTACCTTAAATTAGGGTGTACTAGAAAAGGAAGGTAAAAGATATGTAGATGAATGCAAAATTTCCCTAGGGTGGTGGTGTCACACTGAAATAGAAACTTGGGCCATTAAAGTGCACATAAGAATCCCTGCAGGCTGTATATTGACAGAAAACCACAAATTAACATTCTCTACATCTTATCATATTTTTATTTATTTTCCTAAATAATTCCTAATTACATTTTAATCTGCTTCTCTTTCACTTGAGAGTGTCACTGGCAGAATGCCCTTAAATATTTGACACTTCTGCCCTACACCTTCCAAGAAAGAGTTGAAACTCAAGGAAATTATCTATACAAGGCTTAAGGCCTAGGGTTAGATTGTTTACAGAGAAATGTTTGAAATGTGGGCATTTAAAGAGGTATATCTAGAATTTGGGAGAGAAATCTGGGTGGAAATATAGATTTGGGAATCATCCGAGTAGAATAGTTGAAACCTTCAGAATGGAGGAAATTGTCAAAGGGGAGAGTAGTATATAAAGAAAAGAAGAGGGAGGTTAGAGGTTTTTATTTTTTTTAACAGTTTTTTCAAATTGATATCTTTTGTTTTTCTATCACCTATATTCCCCATGTATTCTCTTCTTCACAGAGAGCCATATTTTATAGAAAAGAATTTTTTTAAAGAGACAGAAGAGAAATAAATTCGGTAAAATCAATCAACATGAAAAAAAAACCCCTTTCATTATATTTTATATATTATATATAATCATCTTCTAATATCTCTTCTCTGGGGCCATACATCTTATTTATAATTTTTTAATATTCAATTCTAATTGTTTTGTGATTGTTGGCTTCCTCATTCTCATTGTCATAGTCACTGTGTTCTTGGCTCTACTTTTGATATGTCTCTCCATGCTTCTCTGTATTCATCACATTGAGGACAGAGCTTTGGGGAATGCTGACCTTAAGGAGACGGTAGGAAGAAAAGAGACCAGTAAAGAAGAGAAAACAGCTATTGTAGATATGAGAGGAAATACGTAATGGTTGGATGTCAGAGCCAAAAGAGGAGAGAGTTTCAAAAAGGGGAGCATCTATTAACAGTGTCCGGTGCTGCAGAAAGGTCAAGGGAGATGAAGACTGGTTGAAACGTTAAAAAAAAAATTCCTTTTCTTCACTGTTCTTAATTTACCTCAAAAGATACTAGATCCAAACAAAATTTCCTTTCAAAATCTTGCCAAATTTTGTCTATTTAAAGGCATCTAGGTGGTACAGTGGATAGAGAGCTGAGGCTGGATTCAGGAAGACCCGAATTAAAATGTGATTTCAGATAGTCAGCTGTGTGACGTAAGTCATTTAACCTCTGTCTGCATCAGTTTCCTCATTTGTAGGGATAATAATAACACTTATCTCCAGGGCCATTGTTAGCATCAAATGAAATAATATTTGTGAAGTACTTAGCACAGTGCTTGTCACATTACAGATGCTATATAAATGCCTATCTCCCCACCCCATTTCAAATCCTAGGGTTAAGAACAGACAGGCCTTAGAACTTCATAATCTTTAAGGGAAAATACATATTTTGGGGATCATAACTGCAGACCTGGAAGGTATTTTAGAAGTCATCTAGGCAAATACTTTCACTTTACAGATGTAGACATTGATGCCCAGAGAGATTAAGTTGCTTAAATAAGAGAATAAATTCTCTCCCTCCCACTCCCCAGACTTTTATTAAGCACTTACTACATGCCAAGCATTGAGTTAAACTCTGGGGATACAAATTAAAAAGCAAGACAGTTCTTCCCTTGAGGAGTTTATATTCTGAAAGGGGAAGCTGATATATATCAGGGGGTGATGGTCATGTGAAGGGTGTTTTAAACTGGGAAGTCACAGGGATGGTGAATAAAACCATAGAATAATTGATTGTGCATCCTTAGTTGTTGTTCAGTCATTTCAGACTCTTTATGACCCCATTTTGGGTTTTCTTGGCAAAATACTGGAGTGGTTTGCTGTTTCCTTCAGCTCATTTTACACATGAGGAAACTGAGGCAAAGAGGGGTAAGTGACTTGCCAGGCTCACCTGGCTTGTATGTGTCTGAGTCTGGATTTGAACTCAGGTCTTCATGACTTTAGGCCCAGCACTCTGTCCATTGCACCACCTAGCTGCCTTTGCTTTTACAGGAATGTTAGTCTTGATTTGACTACTATTCCCAGAGCAAGAAGTGGAAAGGGGTAAGGGACTCAGAGACAGGGCAGACATATGACTAGATGTTGTGGTGGGCTCGATATGCTGAACTCTCATTAATCAGGGGAACAGAGGTATAAGGTGAGAAGTGAGACTGTCAGATGGGAAGCAGAGAGGAGAGTACAGCTGCATGGAAAGAACATGGCCAGAAGATTTGAACCCAGATTCTCTTATTCCATCTGCCCTGCCATCCTACTTCCCCATGTGAAGCTTCAGTGGGGCAGACCTCATCTCTCCCTCAGCCTCTCCCCCATCTCCCATTCTTCACCTCCATCTTCAACACTGCAGCTTCTATAACCTCATCCTGTGGTTTGAGTCATACCAGCTCAGAGGCCACCTATAATCCCACTAATCCCACTAGCAGACATCGAGGGGGCACAAAACACAAAGGCAGATTGCACAGAAAGCTGCCAGAAAGCCTTAGGATGCTTTGTGTAATTGAGGTTTAGAGTTCTCTCATTTTTTGGACAACTGCCTCTGGCCCTGAAACCTTGTGGAAAATTTTCACATCACAAAGTACAAGGTGAATTCTTAGTTGAATATATTAGCTATTTGTTTGTTTTTCTGTTCTGAAGACAAATCCGTGGTAAGCACAGAAGAAAAGCCAGAGTAGGCCAGAACCTGTCTGGGCTGAATTATTGCTTTTTGAAGGATTGCTACGTTTAGAGGCCAACATTTCCTTCATATCCTAGGACTATCTAGAGAAGGTACATAATATCTTCTTGTAATTTAATTATAGGTATTTCAGAAAGGGTTCTGAGTCGTGTGGAAGAAAAGTTAAAAGCCTTCAAAATATCGTTCAGAAAAATAGTTTCCATGGGATGAGTTCACTTTGCAGTACAATTTGACTCTGTTTTATAGTTACGGCCAGGCTTGAAACTAGTCTCAGATTTTCAGCATTGGCCTTATCTTCCAGATAACATCTGAAAACGAGTCTTCATTTTGGTCATTGTGTAGTTAGTTGGTAGTATCCTGAACTTACTTCTAGGAATCATTTGCCCTAGCATGGGTATGTGTGAAATGAGGGAACTTCCCAGAATACATGTTTTTGGAGGATGGTAGGTTGGAGAAAGTTCTTTAGAAAAGTGCACAATGGGAGACGTGAGTCTATAATTTAAACATATCACCAAACCCTATGACCGTGGACAAGTCACTTAACTTCCCTGGTTCTGTTTCCTTATCTGCAAAATGAGGCTTTTGGATTAAGTGATCTCTGAGGCCCCTTCTGGGTCTTGATCTTTGATTCTATTTACATGTTATCTCCCCAATTAGATTGTGATATCTTTTAGAGCAGGGATTGCTTTTTTTGTCTTCTTCATGTCGTCATTGGGTACCTGGCCCATAGTAAATGATTAATAAATGCTTGTTGAATGACTTGATTGATTGATAGGTGATTACACTTCCTATAATGGGAGTCTGAGCCCTGACTAGGGGTTTCACATGACAGAAGGAGCCTCTTTCTTTTTTCCCCTATGAATAGATTGCAGAATTCTGTAATTTTAGGTCTGGAAAGGACACTCATCAACCATTTCATCCTCTCCTTACCAGAAAAAGAATCCTCACTACAAAATACCTGAGAAATAAGTAGTCAACTTTTGCTCAAAAACCTCTGGGGTGAGGGAACCACAGGGCAGCCCAGTCTGCTTTTGAGCAGTTGTAGGTGAGAGGCTCTAGCCTAGCCCAGTAGGGAAATGCTTTATCACTGATGTCAGCCTTCTGTTTTTCAGTGTGCCGGAGAACTTCTGAGGTCTGCTATTATCAGAAACCTTAGCCTTCCATGGCACTCTTGGGATGCAAGCCAAATAAAGCAAATATGCAAATGAAGATTCAAGAAGAGACTCCTGGGAATTCACTCAATGGTATCTAGTTATTGATGACTCGGGATATTAATGAGCAGTAGAGGCAATGTTCCTCTGACCGGGATTCTATTGCTTTGAGGGCTCTGGGAAAGTTACGTAGCAAGGGCTAGGAAAATCATGAGAAAATATACAGAACATATCAGTTATTCTGTTCAGAGGAGAATCTGGGAAAAAGGATGAGATGAAGTCACTCAGGGCTTTTAAGATTTGGAGCAATATCTCTCTTGTACTGGAACTTGGGCAAGGTTGGAAACTTACCCTCTTTTTTTAGGGATTTTCCCATCATGCTCCTGGTGACCTTCTTCCAGATTCTCTCCACCTCCATACCCTATAGATCCTCTGTGTTCTTGATATGAAATTTTAAGACCTTTGCCCAAAGACCCTGGATCAGTGCCTATTTCTTGTGATGTACGTGGCACTGAAGAAGAAATCAGGTCATACCAAAGCTTTGTGGTTTCCCTGTGTCCTTGAGAAATCCTTTGGGTGAGTACAATTTTGACCTGACACTCGAATGGTGTTTTGTTCCATGGGGTAACAAGTAAATAAGTGATTCACTCTTGGCCTGAGATAGTGCAGCTCCCAAAATATCTGGGGTACATAGATAGGAGAATTTCCTGCTTGGCTTCTAGTCCAAGGGTTCTTAATCTTTTTCTTTCTTTCTTTCTTTCTTTCTTTCTTTCTTTCTTTCTTTCTTTCTT
>NW_020947390.1:10302218-10354649 GCF_900497805.2 Vombatus ursinus | reverse complement strand
CTTTCTTTCTTTCTTTCTTTCTTTCTTTCTTTTTTTTTGGTCCCATGAAGCCCTTTGGCAGTCTGGTAAAGCCCATGGACCCCTTCTCAGAATGAGGTCTTGAAATACATAAAATAAAAACACACAGAATTACAAAAGAAACCAATTATATTTAAATAGCTATCAAAATATTAATGGAACAAGTTCATGGACCCCAGGTTAAGAACCCCAGCTTTAGAGAATCACAACACTGATGATTTGTCAGTCACTATTAAATCTAAATCTCTCCTTTTTCGGACTAAATTACCTTGGTCCCTGATTATTTTAAATACGTGTGTTTGTATTTCCTAGTTTGTGCATTGTCCTCTAGGGAGAAGAATACACAAAACTTAATATTGAGAGCTAAGTCTTTAGTCTTTACTAACTTATATGACCTTGAATAGATCATATAAATCATAGTTATATGACTTCTCTCAGCCTCAGTTTCCTTACTTGTAAAATGTAAGTAAAAATGTACTTGGCCTCCTTATTTCATTCATGGTATCATTGTCAGCATAAAATGAAAGATGTATAAGTGTCTGCAAAAATAATAAAATGCACTTTAAGTTTCTGGCATATATTGGGGTGGCTTCTCTCCATGCCCAAAGTTCTTCCTAGGTAGGAGGTCCTAGAAATAGCTAGATGATGCAATGGGTAAAGTGATGGACCTGGAGTCAGGAAAAACCTGAGTTCAAATCTGAACTTAGGCATTAATTACCTGTGCTGCCCTGGGCAAGTCATTTAATTTCTATGTACCTCAATTTTCTCATCAGTAAAATGGGGATAATAATAACATTTACCTAACAGGGTTATTGTGAGGATAAAATGAGTTATTTGTAAAGTCCTTTGTAAACTTTGAAGTATGATATAAATATTAGCTATTATTAATGTTATTTTATTTTGAGGCTAGACCTTTGGCTTCATCAGTGTAGGAAGATCTTGGAGAGGCACTCCTACTAATTCTTACAGGCATCTTCTTTGTAATTTATAGTCTTGGGGCAGCTAGGTGGTATAGTGGATAGAGTACTGGTTCTAGAGTCAGAAGGCCTTGAGTTCAAATCTGGTCTCAGACACTTAACCTTGTATAACCCTGGGCAAATCACATAATCCCAATTGCCCCCCCCCTCAAAAAAAATTGTAGTCTTGACCTGGGGGCTCTGAGATGTTAAGTGACTTTCTCAAGGTCACAAAAAACCAGTATGTACTAGAGGCAGGATTTGAACCCATCTTCTTGACTCAAAAGGAAGCACTCTCTTCATTATATACCACACTGCCTGTTGCTGAGATATTCTTAAACCCTGCCTTTCAGCACACTCTGGCAAAATCATTCAGGACCCCAAGACATTAACTCATTAAATTGAATCATTGGGGGATAGGAGGCTTAAAGAATTCATTCAGTTCCCAAATATGTTCCTTTAACCTCATGTCAGAGATGCCCAAGGCATGCACTAGCATGGCAGAGTGCTGGACTAGGGGGCAGTAGGAAAGATCTAGCTCTGAATACTGTCTCTGACACTTATTCGCTATATAATCAAGGTCAAGGCAATTAATTTCTTTGAGCCTCAATTTCTTTGTAATAATAAATAAAATAGTGATAACAGTAGCTATAGTTCTCACTTAACAGTATCGTTGAAACCTCAAGTAAGATAAGATAGTCAAATGCTCAGTGACCCATAAAGCAGTATATAAATGTCAGTTATTATTTTTACTGTTCAGGGTCCTGGTTTTGGCCTCTATTGGCTGAAGCCCATCATCATCATCATCATCATCATCATTATCATCAAATAGCTAACATTTATATAGTGTTTAGTATGTGCCAGGCACTGTGCTAAGTGCTTTATAATTATTAAATCATTTTCTACTTACAACAACCCTGAAAGGAAAGTGCTATAATCATCATACCCATTTTACAGATGAGGAAACTGAGGCAAATAGTGCTTAAGTGACTTGTCCTACCCATAAATCTGGGAAAATCTTGATTGTACCAGCCAGTAGGCTTGCACTAGGTCCCTGCTTTATAAGTCTGTGGGCCACAAAGTGCCCAAGTAAAGCTTTATTAAAAGAAAAGAAAAGCAGCACACACTGTAGGCCCCTCTTCTTCCAAGTAGAATCTCATGTGTGTTGGATAAGAGATAGCAGTCCCTGTGAGATGCTAAAGTCAAACCAATCTGATACAATAAGCCTTTATCAGGGACCTACCATGTAAAAGGCAAGAGGCATCATAATGTAATGGAGGGCCAGCTTTGGAGTCAGAAAGGCCTGAGTTCAAGTGTATATACATACATCATTAGGCCCTGTACAAATCACTTAACTTCTCACTGTTTTAGGCAACTCTAAGACTAGAAATGACAGATGAGTTGCCCAATTGCATTGGTGGATGGAGTTTTCTGACTAAGAGTTACCCTATTTATATTGATGAAATAAATAGAAGAGCCAGTCTACTCCAGCCCTTTAAAAAGAAAGAGTTATGTAAGGCACTGGGGATGCAAAGATAAAACAAAAAATGGTGCTTTCATGGAGATTATATTCTATTGGGAAAGAAACAAGTGTTTATTTCACTGCTCTCTCATGGCCCAGACTTCTGCTGAGATTTTGAATTATGAGGAATCAAAGTGAGTTTTTCCTTTAGTTTCCTTCTGGGTCACAAATACAATTTTAACTTTGATCTTTCTGAAATAAAACACACACCAAACATTCCTTCTAATTGCCTTCTAATTGCCCTGTCTTCCTCCCTGGTACACAACCTGATGTTACTTTCAACCATTTTTTTTTTTTGGTAAAGAAACTGAAACATGTTTTATAGAGGCATAAGTGGATCATCTTGTTATTTTATAGGACTGGATACATGTGTCTCTGCAGTCTTTTTTTGAGGTTTTTCTGAACATTTTGCCAGGTACTTTAATTCAGATGGAATGTACATGCTGGTGCTGTGTCATTTGGGGCCCCAAATCATTTGGCTACTGGATGGGGTCAGAGTCAGAGAAAGATAGTTGTGGAGCTAGAAAAAGTCAGGATGGCAACATTTGCCACCTGATGAGGTTTCTCTGGGTAGAGGGCTTTGTTTGACTGCCTGGAGCAGTGTGATGGTTTGTGCCTCTCAGTCACTCAGTCAACAAGCATTCATTCATTGATTCAATCATCCGTCCATCCATCCATCCATCCATCTATCCATCCATCCATTTGTTTATTTTTGGCCTGAACCAGATTCTTAAAATTTAGTATTTTATTTTTCCCCAATTAGTTGTAAAAACAAATTTTAACATTTTTTAAAATTTGTTTCTGCTTTTTTTTTGGCATTGTTTTTAAAATTTTGAGTTCCAAATTCTCTCCTTCCTTCCCGGCCCCCCTCATTGGGAAAGCAAGCAATTTGATATAGTGTAGTCATGCAAAACATACTTTCCTATTAGTCATGTTGTAAAAGAAAACATAGATTAAAAAAAAAGAAAAATATAGAAGGTTAAAAAAGTATGCTTTGATCTGTATTCAGACTCCATCAGTTTTTTCTCTGGGGATGGATAGCATTTTTCATCATAAATCCTTCAGAGTTGTCTTGGATCATTGTATTGCTTAGAATAGCTAAGTCATTCACAGTTGATCATCTTAGAATATTGCAATTACTGAGTACAATGTTCTCCTGTTCTACTTATTTCTCTTTGCAGCTTTGCAACAGTTCATGTAAGTCTTTTTTCTTAAGATTTTTCTGAGAGTATCCTGAGAGCATCATTTTCTACTTCATCATTTCTTATAGCACAATAGTATTTCATTTCAGCTAACATTTGTTAAGAACCTACGATGTTCCAGGCACTGTGCAAAGCTAAAGAGACATAAGGAAAACCTAAAAAAAGAGTCTCTATTCTCAATGAGCTCACAGCCTAATGGCGGAGATAACATACAAACATTTATGTACAAATAAGATATATACAGGATAAATTGAGGATAGTCTCACAGAGAAAGCATGAAGGATAAGTAGGTTTAGAAAAGTTTCTTATGAAAACTAGTTCTTTAGTTGAGACTTGAGGGAAGCCAGGAAATCTAGGAGGCAGAGAAGAGGAGGGAGAGAATTCCAAGAATAGGAATAGCCAGTGAAAATGCTTGGATTTGGGAGATGGAGTGTTGTATTTGAGGAACAGCAAGGTAGTCAGTCACTGTCACTATATCACAGAGTGTTTTTAGTGGAGTAAGGTGTAAGAAGGCAGCTAGGTGGTGCAGTGGATAGAGCAGTGACCCTGGAGTCAGGAGGACCTGAGTTTAAATCTGACCTCAGACACTTGACACTTACTAGTTGTGTGACCCTGGGAAAGGCACTTAATCATGACTACCTCCAAGAAAGAAAGAAAGAAAGAAGAAAGAAAGAAAGAAAGAAAGAAAGAAAGGAAGGAAGGAAGGAAAAACAATTGATTGGTTTTCCAGAGCTGGTCCATGCTGGCTCTAGCACATCCCAACCTCTAAGAAAGTCTGACAAAAGTGACCTTCACTCCTGATGGAAACTGTACACCCTTCTAGTCCCCTTCCCCTGAGAGCTATTGATATAACTTCTATAGTCTGAACTCAGCTTCTGGGCTTATGGTTACCATTTTTATGAAAGGGTAGGGTACCGCCCCTACCTGAGAGATAGGGTAGCTTTAAATAAAGAGGGCCCTTCAAATTTAACCACAGACAGCAATTAAGTCACTCCCTGTTCTCCAAGACCTATTGTTCAGGCTGGTGCTGGGAGGTTGGGGGGTGGAGGGGAAGGAGGAGAAGGGTTGTCATGGAAGGGAGGAAGTATAATATTACATCTCTACTTCAAAGCACTGAAGGATATGAATGTATTAATTAATAACTATGGTATTAGGAGGGTCCTAGCACCTCCTTCTTTCTAGTTGGTGTCACCATAGCAAAGGCTATTATTCTATTGTTTCTTATTCCTGTTGATTTCCATCTCTTCCCCAGACTGGGTAGTCCTCCTTTATTTCCCCACACATGGCCATAGGAATCGGATCTGCAGATTTATACTTTTTATTAGCATAGTCATGTTTCCGTAAGGAGGAGTCAGGTTTTGCCCTGGTCAGAATAAGCACAAAAGTCAGGGTATTTTTGTTGCTGTCTTTGTTGCTCCAGACAGGCCTAATTAAGAGAAGTTACAGAAGCTAGGCTGAAGCCCAAGATCCTCTGCGGCATGCAAATGAAGCCAAGCAGGGATAACAGCTATTCCAGAAGGAGGGGGTCATTGTCTTTCACCCTTCTTCTGGACCACTATCTTAGCTGTATTATAATTATGTGCAGCTGCACTGAATGCTGACATGGGATTAGCCAAGGCTGTTATGTAGTTGGCTGGTGCCTGCCCCTCTCTCTAGCCAATTTAGCAGGATATATCGTGAGTCTGGAAAGCTAGCTCTTCTTCAATCAGGTGTGTACATTTATTTTTCAGTGCCAGAAAGTGTACAGTAGATGGCGGTCACACTCCCCACATACGATGCTCAGCTATGGGTTGTTTCCAAGAAGCATAAATCAGTAAGGACAAAACTGTGTTCTGCATTTAGCACACTGGTGCTGCTTTTAGGAATGCTTCCTTCTTTCAGAAATGTGCTGGCTGGGGTCTAGCCTGGGGTAACAGAGCGGGTGGAATTCTGTACAGCCTTTATTGCCCCTTTTATGTTTCCACAACTAGTTTCCTATTTTGGGACACAGACCACAGCATTCTATACAATACAGGCAGAGGTTATGCTCATTCACTCTAGCCCCATGTAAATTCCCAGCAAAATCCCACTGACCTAAAAGGAATTAAAGGGGAGGGGTGTTTCTTCACTAAGGATGATAATAATAATAGTTTGCATTTATATAGTGCTTTAAGGTTTGCAGAGCACTTTGCTAATATCATCTCATTTAATCGCAATCTTCTAAGATAGTACTATTATTATCACCATTTTATAGAGACAGAAACAGATCAGGCAGACAGATTAACTGACTTGTCCAGGGCCACAGAACTAGTAAGTCTCAGGCTGGACTTAGACTCAATGTTTTGTTGATTAGTCATGTCTCACTCTTCAAGATACTGGAGTGGTTCACCATTTCCTTCTCCAGCTCATTTTACAGATGAGGAAACTGAGGCAAACAGAGTGAAGTGACTAGCCCAGAGTCACACAGCTAGTAAGTGTCTGAGGCCACATTTGAACTCAGGTCCTCCTGGCTCCAAGTACACCTCAGTGCTCTATCCACTGAGCCACCCAGCTGCCTTAGAGGCAGGAACTGGCTAGATAAGAAACGTTTTTGTCTTAAGATACCTTTTTTTTCTCTTTACATATTTCTATTCCTAAATACTGGCCTTGATCTTAGAGTAGCTGAACTTGTTCTTTAGTCTCTAATAAGATGAAAGAATCATAGATTTATAACTGAAAGCACCTGAGAGGTCATCTATTCTAACTCCCTTACTTTATAGATGAGGATGCTGAGGCCTAGACACGTGAAATGACTGCCTTATTTCATGTAGACAGGAAGCAGTAGAGCTAGTTCCTCTGATTTTAAACCCCCTGCCCTTTTCACTGTGCCCCACTTTCTCAGTCCATTGAGTAATTCACAGAGGAAGTGACAATTACATAGCACTTTACAATTTACAAAGTGCTTTCCTCAGGATAACCTTGCTAGGTAGACAAAACAAATATCACTAATCCCATTTCACCTCCTGGCTTCCCTGGCTTCCTTGGCTTCCTTCAAGTCAACTAAAATCCATCCTTCTTCAAGAAGCTTTTCCCAATTCCCCTTAATTCTAATCTAGTTTATAAGCGACTGAGCAGGACTAATTCTTCCCTCCTATTGATTATCTCCAATTTATCCTATATATGACTTCTTTTGCACATTGTTATTTGCATGTTGACTTTCCCATTAGACTGTGAGCTCCTTGAAGGCAGGGACTCTTTTGGCTTTTCTTTATATCACCAGCACTTGGCATAGAGCCTGGCAAATAGTAAAGGCTTAATAAATGTTGACTTAACTTGTTGAATTAGTGTCTTTTACAAAGTAAGTACTTTTAATGACTGTTAACTCAAATTGAATTAACTTTTCTGACTTCTTCCTTTTGCCTACAAACATACTAAGACTTCCCATATCTTAAAAGAATCCTGTTACTCCCTGTAGGTATCATTCTAAATTTCTTCTCCTCTTACTGCTAAGCTTATTAGCACAGTACTTAGGACAGTAGACAGTTAATAAATGCTTGTTTACTTGAATTGAAAGTGGTGGAAGGGAAATGGAATACAAGGCCATTAGTCAGCAGTTCTTACCTAGGCCCTGAACCTAAAAAAACCTTTTTTTAATAATTGCATTGTCATATATTAGATTCTTTTGCAATCCTATGTATTTTATTTTATGCATTTAAAGAGAAATTTACCAGATTGTCAAATGAGTCCATGACACAAACCCCTATAATACATGATGTCACATCCCCCTCTATTATATGCATGGATTTCTGTGGAATCTGACCCATTGTCAAATGTCATTTCAAAACCTTTTGATATATATTGAAACACCTTCTTTAAATTATCAATTAAGAAGCTAAGAAATCCCTGGATTAGTCTTGTCCTGGGTCCTGCTGTTGCCCTTACCCTGAGAATGCAGTTTTCTTTTCTTTTTTGTAAAATGTTTATTGACATTTTTTTTTAACATGGTTATGTCCACATATACATCAACCTCATAGAAACCTCCCTTGTTATAAAAGAAAACAGTAAAACAACATGAATAAAATTCACAATAGTTCATACTCATAGTCCCCTGCCCCCCTACCAAGATGATTGGGGTGGATTTCATCATTTGTCTGGTGCCGGGATTGATCAGTGAATTTAATCTGAGTTCAACTGCCTTTCAGCACTGTTTTTTGTTTTTTGTTTTTGCTTTTTTGATGGGCAATCGGGGTTAAGTGACTTGCCCAGCATCACACACCTAGTAAGTGTCTGAGACCAGATTTGCACTCAGGTCTTCCTGACTCCAAGGCTGGAGCTCGATCCATTGCGCCACCTAGCTGCCCCCTTAGCATTGTTTTAATTTCATTATTTCAGTCAGTGTGTATATCCTGCTGGTTCTGCCATTTCCCCATTGCTCCTTCTGAGTAAAGGAATGAATCACAACCTATTGTTCATATCTAGTCCAGAGAAGAATGAATGCTTGCTTGCAAAGTATCACACCAGCTCAAGAAACAGGCATATGACTGGAACTGTGGTTTTTATTTAAGCCCTACTACTCAGTTGTGAACCTCCAAGAGCTGAGACGTTTGAGTACCAGCCAAATGCAGCACTGACTAGGGATTGCTCTGATCATGCAATGTTCCTGTAGGATTTTTTGGACCCAATTTATTTATCATTTATAGCTTCTTGGGTTATAGCAATATTGAATGGGGAACAGGAGATCTTTGCTATCGACAAGGGTCATAGGACTTATTCCTCCATAGTTATCTGTCTGTAGTGATCTTTCTGGCACCTAATGGTACATTAATGGGCAGACTTCTTTTGGCATAATTCATTGTTCCTTTTGAACCAGTGTCACTAAATTTACCATTGAATAGGGCGTGGTCACAACATCATTGTGGTTGTGTAATGTTTCTTCCTAGGTCACCCATGCTGATACAAAAAATTCACAATTCTGGTGCTCCTTCGGTCCCTTTACACCTAATGGTCTCCACTGGTCATTTTTTAAGCTGTCTACAAGCTGGAAAAAAATTCATTGACCCAAAAGCTACTAGAAACTTATTTTGTCTCCCTCCCAAGAGGGCTGCGTATATGCTAGGGAATTTGTCGTCTCTAACCTTAGGGAAGTCCCTGGGGAAGTAAATCTACTCAGTTTTGAAATTTCCCCCAGTTTCTTTTAATTATCTTGATTGGTGAGTGAGCACAAAGTTCCACAGCTCACTATAACTAATTGGCACCAGATATAAAATTGGGATGCCAGTCAACTGCCCTATTGATCAACTTTGCATTCTTGTGACTCACCAGAACAAAAATCTCTTCCCTGGCCACCATTACCCCAAGTATATTGTCTCCTCTTATTAGAAGGTAAGTTCCTTGAGGGCAAGAACTATCTGATTTTTGTATTTGTATTCCTATAATTTAGCACAGTTTATGGTGTATAATAAGCACTTGATAAATGTTTTTTCAGCCAGCCAGGTGGCACAGTGGATAGAGTACCAGGGCTGGAGTTAGGAAGACTCATCTTCCTGAGTTCAACTCTGGCTTCAGATACATACTAACTCTGTGACCCCGAGTAAGCCACGTAACTCTGTTTGCCTCAGTTTCTTCATCTGTAAAATGAGCTCGAGAAGGAAGTGGCAAACCATTCTAGTATCTTTGCTAAGAAAAGCCCAAATGAAGTCACAAAGAGTTAGACACAACTGAAATGATGGAACAACAACAATAATGTTTCTTCGTTCATTCTTTCATTCATTCATTCATTCATGCAAAGGATATGGAGATCACAATCTGATTTGTGGGAGGTGTTAAGGGAGGAGTCAATGAAAGAGAGTAGAAAGAAAGGAGGAGAAAGTAGAAATAACAAACTTTCAGATTGCCAAGAATTCCTAGGACAAGATATCATATGTCTAAAATGCTTTTGGCAAAATATAAATGATTGGCTCCACCATCAGTCTTGGAGATATTGTCTTTGATACTCTCTTCTCTTTCAGTTTTTGTGTCACTACTCTTTCTTCTGATCTCATCAGCTCCCATGAATTCAATGATCATCTCTGTGCTGATGATTCCCCAATCTACTTATCTAGTCCTAACATTTCTATTGACCTCTGGTCTTACTTCTCCAATTGCCTATTAAACATTTCAACAGGATGTCCTGTAGGACATTGCAAACTGAATTCATTATCTTACCACCCCCCCTCCCACCCAAGTCCTGCCTGTTTCTAAACTTCCCTGTTACTATTGAGGATATCACTACAATCCCAGTCAACCAGGCTCTCAACCTAGGTGTCATCCTTGATTCTTCATTCAATATTTTTGTAATATTGCAGTATCTCTTTGCAATATTTCTTGTACCTCTCCTTCTCTCTTTTGACATGGCTGCCACTCTTGTTTTCTGGGCTCATTTCTGCTGCTCATTTCTGTTTACTCCCATAGCCTGACTCTTGGCTTCCCTGGTTTGTTTCAAGTCCCAGCTAAAAACTCACCTTCTACAGGAAGTCTTGCCCAATCCCTCTTAATTCTAGTGTCTGCCCTCTGTTAATTGTCTCCAGTTTATCCGGTCCATAGCTTCTCTGTACAGAGTTATTTACATGTTGTCTTCCTCATTATCTACGAGCTCCTTGAAAGGAAGGATTATCTTTTGTCTTCTTCTTCTTCTTCTTCTTCTTCTTCTTCTTTTTTTGTATCCTCAGTCCTTAGCACATTACCTGGCATATAGCAGTTGTTTAACAAATTCTTGTTGACTTGACTAACTGGTAAAGCCAGTCTTTACTGCCTTTTGCTTTCTGTAGTACCCATCAATTAGCATATGATCTTACATATCATTGGATAGCTAGGTGGCATAGTGAATGGAGTCCTGGGCCTGGAATCAGAAAGACTCATCTTTGTGAGTTCAAATCTGGTCTCAGACACTTACTAGCGGTGCGATCCTGGGCAAGTCACTTAACCCTGTTTGCCTCAGTTTCCTCTTCTGTAAAATGAGCTAGAGAAGGAAATGGCAAACCACTCTAGTGTCTTTGCCAAGGAAGCCCCAAATGGGGTCATGAAGAGCTGGACACAACTGAAATGGCTGAACAACAACAACTTACATATTATTATCTTCTATTATTTATAGTACTATTGTAAGTAGGAATTCAATAAATACAACAAACATTTATCACGGTTAAAAAATGTTATTTGCTTGCTGAATGGCTAGCCATACTTGTTTGAGTGGTTATACAGTGGTTATCCTCCTCCTCCTCCTTCTCCTTCCTCCTATGGCTCTTATGAATCTTTCCCCTGCTTTTACAGAACTAACATTGATTGCCACATCAGTAGTTTCCACAGTTCATAATTTTTACTTGCCCTCAAGTCCTGCTCTGAAGCCCTCTGTTCATGTCCTACCACTTATCTTGAAAGATAGCTGATTTCTGAATCTGTCTTCCTTCTCTCTTCTTCCCGAAATGTTCTTGGCTAAAGCCTCTTGGGACAAGTTTCTGCTTAGTCTGAAGAGACTGAAGGTGATGAAAATAGATCATTAGAAACCACACAGTTCACTGGAGAAGTAAGCACAATGGACATTCCAAACATGAGAGCATGATGTTGACACAAAGCCAGCAATTTCAGAAACCAAGGTCTGTTTGCCCAAATTAATCCTACAGGTGCAGGAAATAAACCTTTTCTCCTTCTGAAGCTCGGCTGCAAGAAACTCATAAAACTAGTTGCTAGGGAGGTAGCTTGGTAGTAGACTTCGTAGACTTGGAGTAAAGTAGAGCTGGGTTCATCCTCTACCCCAGACTCATTGTTGACTGTGTGATTGAGCAAGTCACTTAATCTCTCTTAGCCTCTATTTCCTGATCTGTAAAAAGGGGGTAATAATAGCAGATGCCCAGTGACGTTGTTGTGAGGATTAAATAAGACAATGTATATAAAGTACTTTGCAAACCAAAAAGTACTGTATGTTAGCTATTATTATTATTACTACTGTCAGAATGTTGTCATGTTTCTGAAAACAAAAAATAAAATCGATGAATTCCTTTGACTTGGTATGTACTGTCATTTTCATTAGGATTTGAATAAGCAATTAACCTATAGGTTACCTTTTACTACTGTAAATAAGTGTGTTAGCTCAAATTGTTCATGACTTCTGACATCAATCTAATCCAAGAGCCTAGACTGACAGTCCAGGGATTGCATGAACTGGATAATCATTAAATGTATCCATTGAAAGTATGCCTTCTCTTTGGTAAAGCAGATTCCTCTCTTTGATGACCCCCAAGGTCCTTTCCAAGTCTAAATTTATGAACTCCTCATGGCAGGGATATTGCTGGGGTGGGAGAGAAGGGGAAGGTCCAACATTAGGCCGGAGCATGAAAGAGTTTCCTCTCAATGGGAGTGTGGGAACCCTCCATTCTGCATTCTGAGGATGTGGAGTTGGAATGTAGAATCTCTCTTACTTTTAAGGGAAACAGGAATGCTCAAAGCCTTGGTCAAGAGGTGACAAATCTCCCTGTCTCTTCATTCCCTGGTCTGTATAGTCTGTTTGGTTTCTCATGCAGGCTGGGACTCAAGGACTTTTTAAGGTCTTCCATTGACATTCTCTAAAACTGAGTTGTGATACGCCTTGGAATAGGGATACTCAGGCAACATGAGTTCCACATGGCCCTGACAAGGACAGAATGTGGCACTGCTAGACCACATTCTGCTATTATATGGATAGGGCCTGGACCTATTTCATTGATATAGGAAACATCTGGATGAGAAAATTATAATATTCCAAAGGATGAGGAAGTCAAGGAGACCTGAGTTCAAGTGTTCTTCTTGATGCAAACTAGATGTGTGTGAGTATCTCCAGACAATTCTGTCTTTTTTGTGTGGTGGAGGTAAGTCTGGATCTGTGATTTCAGGTGTGTGTGGAACTCCTGGGTCTCTCAGAGTCTATACATGACAGACAAATTACTGATCAGTTTCAGTGCAAACACAGGTACATTCCTCTTCTCCTTCCACTGCCAAAAAACAAAAGTACTCATGTAGTTATTTTGGTGTATGGTGACTGCAAATGGGGCTTCTGAGTCATGAAATCAGATTATCCGGCTACTCCTTCTCATTTGACAAATGAGAAGTGAGGTCCATAGAAGTGAACTCAAAGTTCACTAGTTTACCAGATTCACTAGACTACAAAGTTCACCCTAAACTAGCTCATGGTCACACAGCTAGGAAGAAGCAGATATGAGACTGAAATCCAGGTCCTCTGGCTTAAAATTCCATCTTCTTTTCACTCTCCATGTTGGCCTTCACATTTGAAGATCGGAGAAGTGGGAATCCTCTGTTCATTGGGGGGCCTACTTGTAGCATGCCAAATACCCCTCTGACTGGTTATTGATTAAGGAGAAAGTTGTTAAATTTGCAGTTTCTGCACACAATCTAGATTCTCTCCCAGTGGGAGTAGATGTCCTGGACCATTCTGTCCCTTGTAATGCCTAATATGTCTTTTCCCTTGATACATAACTCACAGTGAAAGGAGAGGAGATGAGCTGGGCTAAATTAAAGATTAACTTGAAGCAGGGAGGAATGCTAGTACACTGCCATCATGCCTGGGGGGAGGGAATATGGTGAAGAATTCAGCTGCATGTGATCGGGAAATCCAAAGGTCAGGTTTCCACAACAACTGTGACAGCCCTGCTCTGGGCTCATGTGATGATGGATAATTTTGTCAGAGACATTCCACCTTCAGAAGAGCCTCAGTAGCTTTTCCAGGAGTGATAATGGAATAGTTGGGCTGAGCCATTCAAAATCTCTTACCAGATTCCCTCTTGGCCAGTAAGGCTTCACTGTGGGATGGCCAGCTGAGTCTACCTCTGAGGAGATGTGGCCAGAGCCATCGCTAGGGTACAAGAGCATCACCCTTCTCTATCGTCCTCCCTACCTCCCAACAAGTCAATCAGAAATGGGTGGTTGCCAGTTGGCATATGTGTATCCCTTGCTATATCAGCTTATGACCCATTTCTCCCTGTTACGATCACTAAGGTCAAACAGTGGGGTTCTATAATCTTATATCTTTTCCAAAATTTTCCAAAATTTGGATTTCCAAAAATCCTTCCATTATTCCTCTATGCATAGTCTATACCTTGGCTTTTTGGAACACCAGAGCATTTTTTATCTTTGCATATTCAAATTCTATCCCTTTAAAGCCCAACTGGAATGGGACTTACTCTATGAAGCCTTACCCATAGTATAAATAAATAGCTTCCATTTATATGCTGCTTCAAGATTCACAAAATACTTTTTATATATTCATTTCATTTGGTCCTACCAATAATATTCTCCCCACCCCAGGCTATAAAAGTATTATTCATCTACTTATTTTATTATTTTTGGGGGAGTGGGAAGATCAGATTTGTGGTTTCCTTGTAGTAGAGTTCCCAGTGGGTGAATTCTCTTTGCTAGTACAGATCAGTAATTGTTCTGCAGCGTAAACTCTTAGAGAGTTTCCTGAGAGGCAGCATACTTACAGATGCTAAGTATGGCTTGGCCTTATAGCCAGGAAGACCTGAGCTCAAGTCCCATCTTTGATGTATACTGGCCATGTGACTCTGAGCAAGTCCCTTAACCTCTTAGTACCCCAAGGAGCTTTTTAACACTACTTTACTTTTAGAGTTGAAAAAAGTGAAGCTCAGAGAGGTTAAGAAAAAAAAAATAGAGACAGCTAGGAAGCTGTTAGATAGAGTGTTGGACTTGGGGTCAGGAAAACCTAGTTCAAATGTAGCCTCAGACTCTTCCTAGTTATGTGACTGACTCAAGTTATTTAATCTTTCTCTGCTTCAGTTTCCTCATCTGAAAGGTGGGATAATAATAGCAATAAAGATTGGAGGAGAAAAGTAAAAAAAAAAAAAAGGCAAAAAATATATCTGCTCCTGCGGCCCTGTTCTCTGGTTGGGCAGTTTCTGGTTGGGACCACTATTTCAGGAGGTGCCCAGGCCATCCATGTTCACTTCACTCCTTGATCCACTCTTGACTTTCCAAGACTCCTCCCTCTCGTCCCTTACAGGGTTTTTGTAAGGATGAAATGAGTCAACATGCAAACCTTAAAGGGCTATTGTTAAGCTACTTGCCCAAAGTCACACAGTTAAGAGAACTGGAATTCGAGCTCAGTTCTTCTGACTCTTAACACCAGTGCACTTTTTACCATGTCATGCTGCTTCCCATGATCTCTTGGTCCTTTAGACCTCTACAGCACTTTGCTTGTATCTCTCCTAAGACACCTAGTCATGTTCTGCCTTGTACTCTAGTTATTTGCTTGTCTTATTTGCAAGTATTTTTAGCCCTGCCTACGTGACTGGAAGTAGGGTTACTCCCATGGGAGGAACCAGGAATGGCAACATAGAATGCTTCATGGGATAGTCCTTATAGGTCATTTAAGGTTCATACATTGTAACCTTCTTAATGGCAGAGGCTCTGTGTTATTTATCTTTGAATGACCTTTAGTTCCTAGCCCAGTGCCTTACACATTTAAGGTAGTTAGGTGGAATAGTGGATAAAGTGCTTGACCTGGAATCAAGGAGACCTAAGTTCAAATCCTCCCTTAGCTACTTACTTGTTACATAGACCTGGGCAAGTCATTGAATCTCTATGTCCCTCAGTTTCCTGATATGTAAAATACAGACGATGATAACTGCACCTACCTCACAAGGTGGCTGGGACGATTCAAATGAGATGAAGTGCTTTGTAAAGCTTAAAGTGTTACATAAACACTAGCTATTAATACTGAGTGAGATTGATGAAGACCCCTCATAAAATTTAAACTTAAATGAGTAAAATAAGGTAAAGACCCCTAATAATAACATATGTGTACCCAGGTCAGGAAGCTTGTAAATAGCCTGGATAAATATGTTCAAATTGTTGCAAAAATAAGCATCACCACAAATTGTTCCAGGATCTGAAATGAACAAAAACGGGGATGTACTAAGAGGATACTTGAAGGAGGGAGGGGCAGGTAAAACTATGTAACGATTCCGTAATTTCCACTGCTGTTGTTGGGGTAGTTTTTTCGTGTTTGGATTGTGCCCTCTGAAGCCCAGCCAATGGGATAAGAGGTAGGGGCTAGGGTGGGGTTGCGGTTAGAACCTATAAAAATGCTTGTTTGGCTGACACCACCTGCGGTCTTACATCGAACTGCTTTTGGGTGTGAGTCACCCTTTCTTGAGATCGAAATAAAATCCTTTCTACTTTCTACCAGGAGAAGCCTCTGAATTAATTTGGGTAAGGGTCATCGCTGTCCCACACAATACTACTACTAATAATGTGCTCAACAAATATGTGAATTGAATTGACTGTCCTTTTTCATACTCCTTGATTGATAGATAAAACATTTAATAAATGCTTATTGTATGTCAGGAATTGCGCCAAGCCTACAAATACAGGCAAAAAAACCAGTTTCTACCCTGAAGAGCTTGTTTTCTAATGGGGGAAGATAACATGTTTTTTTAAAAGCTAGAAAGTGTCAAGGGGAGGGGAAGTAGTATCCACAGGAAGTAGGCTGTGTTGGAGGCAACAGAAAAGTCTGGAGAGTCAAGAGTGGAGCAAAGAATGAAATGAGTGTGGATGGTCTGGGCACTTTCTGAAAAGGTGGTTCTAAGCAGGGATTGCTCAACCAGAGACGAAAGCCACAGGAGCAGATATATTTTTTGACTTTTTTGATATTTTTTTTCTCTAAGACTATCCTTGGAAGGTTCATTTTAATCTGATTTCATCTATATAGAAATATGTATGTATATGTATATATATGTGTTGTGTATATATATATTATATATACACACATACATTTACGCATAAACACACATACACACATATAAATGTATGTGTGTAGGGGGGGCAAACAGTGGAAGATATGGAAGAAGATGGCAGTAAGAAGCCCTATCTGACCCATAGGAATAACTGTGGGCTTCTTTACCCCACTAAGGCATGCATGTTTGTGTCTAGAGCACAGAGTTTCTCTGTATGTTTCTTAGGCATTAGCAGATGGACAGTTGGCCTTTGTCTGTATCACATACAGTTATTAAGGAAAGCATTCATGGATTATAGGCTTAGAGCTGGAGGTGACCTAAAAGGCCATCTAGTCTAACTCCCTCATGTTTCAGATGAAGAAATTAATGTTTAGAGAGATGAAATGATTTTGTAATTGTCAGAGGTGGGATTTGAACCCAGGCCCTCTGATTCCAGAGTGAGTTCTCATTCCTTATACCATGCCTTTACTGTTACATGCTTTATATAGAGAGAACTGTAGAATCATGAAATGTGAGTACAGGTAGAAACCCTAGAGATCATCTTATCCAACTTCATCACTTTTATAGGTTGGTTGTTGTTCTTCATTCTGGAAGAGGACTGAAATGACATCACTATGTAAGGGTCAAAGTTTGGCATGTCCAGGGGCAGCTAGGTGGAGCAGTGGATAGAGCGCTGGCCCTGAAGTCGGGAGGACCTGAGTTCAAATCCAGCCTCAAACCAAACACTTGACACTTACTAGCTGTGTGACCCTGGGTAAGTCACTTAACCCCAATTGCCTCCCTAAAAAAAAAAAAAAAAGTCCAGCGTGTCCAACTGTGGCTGATCAGACCAGTAAGAGCTCAGAATTTGTTGGGAACAAATAGTCCACGTGAACATCTGGAGAGGAGATATCGCTAAATTTGTGCACCTCACATTTCTTTTGAGCTACTACAATTCTACTTTGCTCATAGACTACAGTGCCTTCTTTATTATGGGCACACCATGCTTTTTTATAGGTAACAGGACCAAAAATATAGTACTCTAAGATGAATGTGGATGTCCAACTTCTTCATTTTGCATAATATGAAACTGAGGCTCCCAGAAGTTAAGGAAATTGTCCAAGGCCTCACATTGAGTTAGTGGTGGAATCACTAACACTTTCTCATCCCTATGACACCTGAGTCCCAAGAGGCTTCCTCTCAAAGTCCAGCCTAACCATAGTCTCCCTCTCTCTAGGTGATAACTAGGTGGTGAAAGAGTATCACTGGGGTCTCACCAGGGTGATATAATAAGAGGTAGCAAAACACTGAGAGGCAGCATAGCTCTCTATAACACTAGATTTGGTTTGAGAGGACCTGGGAATTCTTAATTCAGAATCTTGTAGTTGCCACCTTATTACCTCTGTGACCTTGGGTAAGTCACTTTTCCTTAGAGGTCCTCAGCTTCCTTACCTATAAAACAAGGAGGCTGGGCTAGATGACCTATGGAATAGAATGGAAACTAATTTATTAAGTGTTTAATATATGACAGGTACTATGCTAAGCACTGGGGATATAAATACAAAAATGAGACAGTCCCTGCCCCCAAAGAGTTTATATTCTAATAGAGTAAGACAACACATTTGAAGGCATAATGGCCAGAGAAGGGTGTTTGGTTTGTGAAATTCAGAACTAGGTAGCTAGGGGGTGTGCTAGATAGAGTGCTGGACCTGGAGTTGGGAAGACCTGAGTTTAAATCTGGCCTCAGATACGTACTGGCTGGTGAACCTGGGTAATTTACTTCATTTTTGTCTGCCTCATTTCCTCGTCTGTAAAATGGGGATGAAAATAATAGCACCTACTTTCCAGTGCTGTTGTGAGGATAAAATGAGATATGTGTAAAGTGTTTTTCAAATCTTAAAGTGATGCCAATGTTAGCTACAGTTATTATTGTTGTTGTTACTGTTCTAAGTCATAAGAATGGTGGATGGAGCCATAGGGCAGTCAATTGACTGGCCCTTTCCGTAAACACTGGTAGTATTGATTTGATTACCGTTTCCACAACAAGAGGTGGAGAGAAGATGTTGGGGCATGGCAGCATAATGACCAGGGTGACACATGATCAAAGATCTGTCTGAGTACTGGCTCCACCATTTACTGTTTGTATGACTTACCTCTCTGCTGAGCCCAAGAGGATGATAATAAATGAGGATTATAATGTTTCTATTACCTTCCTGAAGAGGGTGGGTAGGAAGAAAAATTCTTGGTCAACTGCAATGTCACACATAGAAGTCACACTATTTAATGCTAAATATCAAATAAGAGTCACCAACAAGGAGGAATTAGGTCCTCAGGCTAATTTGGGGGAGCAGAAAACCAGGCATCATCATTATGGAGACCTTTAATTTGCTAATATAGTTTAATCAGGGTTCCTGAAGTCAGGGGATGCCTCTGAAATTATGATCAAACAAAGTTGATTTTGTAGTTTAAAAAAAAAGTGCATGGGCCTTCTTCCTTGTAACAGCTGATGGTGTGTTCTCAGCTCCTCTCAGAGCACACTGGAACAAAAGGTCACTTATTTACAATCTCTCTAGCTTCTGTTTGATGTTATAGACAAAGAGATCATGACAGCTGGAAGGGACCTAAGAGAACATTCCATTCAACCTTTTCATTTTGCACATGAAGAGGTTTAAACCTTAGGAGAAAGAATCCTCTTTGTCTCTCTCCTCTTACATAGTAATTACCCATCTATACTGGGTTATTATGAACTTACTCCAGACCTAGAAGTGAAATGGGAGCCTGTCGTCTTCTCCTAGGATTGGAGAGATTTCAGGGGAGCTGTGATCTTAAATGGTAGAAAAAATTACATCATGATTTTCATTAAACTTTAACTTAAATTTAGCATTTGCTTCAATTATGAATTTTTAAAAACATTATTCTGAGGAAGGCTTCACAGGTTTCATAAGTCTGCCAGAGGTGTCCATGACACACCAAAGGTTAAGAACCCTTGCCTTAATTAGTGTGGTATAGTAAAAAGAGAATCTGTCCAGCAGTTAGAGGACTCTGGGTTGAAATCCTTCTTCTGATGTTCATTTCCTATGTGACACTAGGTAAGTCACAATCTCCTTGGTCCTTAGTTTCCTCATTGATAAAATGACAAGTCTGGGCTAGATGGTCTCTGAAGTTCTTTCTGATTTTAGATCTAAAATACCATGAAAAATGTACAATTTTGAAATTTGCGGAGGCCAAATTCAACAGTAACCATGGTGGAGGTGGTATTGACAAATAAAACCTCACAGGTGTTGGGAAGAAGCAACTGGTTTCTTGACAGAGTTCATTAGAGATTATAGCAAATATACTCCCTGTTTGGTAACCAAGCAAGACACAACCTGACACTTACCAAGGGAGAAAAGGGAGCAATTTCTGGCAGTTAAGTGGACCCAAGTCTATCAGCAGCTGAGTTATTTAGCACAAGTGTTCTGGTAATCGTGATATACTGCAAATAATTAACAGTGCCATCCCTATCAGATAGCAGAGCTCCCTGTATTCTGGGGCCTCTTATGGGAGAAAGAAGGGTATTTGAGTAGACATCTTCAGTACAAAAGAGGGGCAGACACACCAGGGCAGCCTTAGGCAAAGCTATAGGGTTTTAGGCAAAGTTGGTAGTTTGTTTTTTAAAATTTCATCCATTTAAGGAGCTCCCTGTAAGGAAGCAACTCTCTCTACCCGTGGTGATTGGTAACTTCTCTACCATTTATAGTCCTAGAGTTTCCTAAAACAATTGAGAGGTTAAGAGACTTGCCTAGGGTTATACAATGAGCATGATTCAGAGGTGGGACTCAATCTAGCCAGCTTCCTAGCCATTATTTCTGCTGCTGCTGCTGCTGCTACTACCTCTAATCACCACCACCTCCAACAGCAACATTTATACAGCACTTACTACGTGCCAGACACTATGCTAAGCCCTTTATAATTATCTCATTTGATTCTAACAACCACCTTGGGAGTAGGTACTATTATTATCCCCATTTTACAAATGAAGAAACTGTGGCAAACAGAGGATAAGTGACTTGCCCAGGGTCACACAACTAGTATGAGACTGTACTCCCAATATCTGTCAAACAAGGTTATCTTCCTTTTTTCCTATCTACCTATCTTTTTCAGTTCATATATTTATCTAATTGTTCTTATTTAAAATTTTCAAGTAACAGCTATTTAAAAATTATTGTCCCCCCCACTTCATTTCCCACCCATACCCATTAAGCAAATAATATTTTTAAAAATCCCCAGAAAATAAGTCCCTAAATACATATCTGCATAGCCTAGCGAAACAAATCCTCACATTAACCACATCCAGAAAAATGTGACTCTTTCCACATTTTAAGTTCATTACCTCTTTGTCAGGAAGTGAATGGCATGTTTCAATCTTCATTCTTTTGTACTTGTGGTTTATTGGTGCATTGAGTACAAAAGTATTTAAAGGTTTTTCTCGTTAAAGTTGTCCCCAGTTACTTTTAATAAAGTTGTTATCATTGTATAAATTGTTCTAGTTCTCCTTTGTTCTGCATCTGTTCATAAGGTTCTTCCCAATGGCACAATAATATTCCATTATATTAATACACCACTATTTGTTTGGCCATTCCCCAATAGAAAGACAGCCCCTTAGTTCCAAAATTTTGGCTACTACAAAAAGAGCTATTATTAAGCATTTTTGTATGTATGGATTCTTTCCTTCTTTCTTTGATTTCCTTGGAATATAGGTCTAGTAGCATAACTGGGTCAAAAGGCATGTACAGTTTTGTAATTTTCTGGGCATAGTCCCAAACTGTTTTCTAGAATGGTTGGATCAATTCACAGTAGTGCCCGAGAATGCCTGCTTTCCCATAGCCCCTCTAACATTTGCCATTTTCCTCTTTTGTCATCTTTTCCAATCTGATTGGTGTGAGGAGGCACCTCAAAATTACTTTAATGTGCATTTATCTAATTCTTTGTGATTTAGAGCATTTTCTAACATTTTCAACCATTTTCTGGTTGTTGATAGTTTGGATTTCTTCCTTTGAAAGTTGTCTGTTCATATACTTCGGCCATTCATCTATCGGGTGATGGGTTCTCAGTTTTTAAAATTTGAATCATTTTCTTGTATATCTGGGATATACAAGACTAGATTGTGAGCTCCTCCATTATATTGGAAGCTCCTTGAGGGCAGAGATTGTCTTTTGCCTCTTTTTGTATTTTCAGTGTTTTGCCCATTGCCTGGCATGTAATAGGCACTTAGTAAATGTTTATTTATTAATTGATTGATAAAAGACCTTTATCAGAGAAACTTGCTGCAAAGATTTTCCCAGTTTCTCTTCTAATTTTAACTATATTAGATTTATTTTGTTCATTTTATGTAGTTTGCTCTTCTCTATCACTTATTTACAGGGCTGTGACAGTTGTAAAACATTTACCAGCATATCCTTACTTGTTTAGCCATGAACTCTTCCCCTGTCTCTAGATCTGAAATGTAATTTCTTTCTTGTTTTTCTAATTTGTTTATGATGTGATTTTTAATATTTAGGTCATGTTTCTTTCTTTCTCTTTTTTTTTTTAAAGGCGACTGGGGTTAAGTGACTTGCCCAGGGTCACACAGCTAGTAAGTGTCAAGTGTTTGGTCTGAGGCCAGATTTGAACTCAGGTTCTCCTAACTTCAGGGCTAGTGCTCTATCCACTGCGCCACCTAGCTGCCCCTTAGGTCATGTTTCTATATGGAACTTAACTTGGTATATGGTAGAAGGCATTGGTCTAAACCTAATTTCTGCCAGGTTGCTGTCCATTTTTCCAAACAGTTTTTGTCAAATACTGAGTCCTTCTCCTAGTGACTGCAATGAATTCCTTCTTTATCTTTTTTTTAAATATCTTTTTTATCTTAAGCTCAGAGTTTCTGAGCTACATTAGAGCTAAAGCCAATTAGCTGTATTCATTAAATTCAGTATCAATTTAGTGAGCCCTCAGGAAATGGTGAAAGAATTTAGCAGGCTGCCTACGGAGACAAACTAACCCAGGCTGGAAACAAAGCAAGGCAAAATTTACATGCCGATCAGCAGTGCAGTTGATCCCATGAACGGCCACTACACTTCCAGCCGGGGTGGGATAGAAAGACCTAGTATCAAAAAAAAAAAAAAGAAAAGAAAGAAAGAAAGGAAGAAAAGAAGGAAGGAAGGAGGAAATGAAAGAGGAAGGAAAAAGGAAAAACTATTTTGGCCAATTATATGTTAATAATACTGACAAATTAGAGGAAATAGATGAATATTTATAAAAATATGAAATTCTGAAATTAATAAAAGAAATAGATTATTTATTTAAATAATCCAATATCAGAAAAAAAACTACCATAAATGAATTCTCAAAGATGAAACTCCAAGACTAAATTGATTTATGTGAATTCTCTATGTGAATTTATGTGGATTAATGAATAATTAATTCCAATGTAGATAAACTGCTTGCAAATATTACAAAGAAGGCACATTCCAACATCTTTCTGTGATACAAATCGTCTTCATACCTAAACCAGTGAGAGACAAAGCAGAAAAAGAACATTTTAGAACATTATCCTGAATGAACATTGAGGCAAAAAAAAATTTATATAAAATGTTAGCAAGTACAACAACATATTAGAAAGATTAATCACTGACCAGGTTGGATTGTCACCAGAAATTCAAGTTCGGTTCAACATAAGGAAGAGTATAAGTATTATAAATCATGTTAATAATATAAATAATAAAAAACTTGATGCTTTTGACAAAATCCAACACTCATTTCAATAAAAAAAAAACCTCTTGAAATTAGGAATAAATAGATGCTTCCTTAATATAGTAAGTGGTATTTATCTAAAATCAAGAGCAAACATAACATGTAATAGAGAAAAACTAAAGGCCTTTCGAATAAGATCAGGATAAAGCAAGGATGCCCCTTATTACTATTACTACTATTTAACACAGTGCTCAAAGGTGCTAGCTATAGCAAGTAAGACAAGAAAAAGAAATTGATTGAAAAATCAAAGGCAAAGAGGAAACAATATTATCACTTTTTGCAGATGATATTATGATACACTTAGAGAACCTTAAAGAATCACCTAAAAATTAATTGAAATAATAACTTCAGTGCAGTGGCAGAATATAAGATAGACCCATGTAAATTATCAGCATTCTTAAATATGGGCAACAAAATGCAGCAACTAGAGCTAGTAAAAGAAATTCCATTAAAAATATTTTGAGAAGGAGCAGTTAGGTGGGGCAGTGGATAAAGTACCAGTCCTCGAGTCAGGAGGACCTGAGTTCAAATGTGACCTCAGACATTTACTAGCTGTGTGACCCTGGGCAAGTCACTTAACCCTAGTGGGCTCCAAAAAGATACCTAGAGAAGATATACAAGAGCCTAAAGTGCATCTTCCATGATTCATCCAGGAATTATATGAATCTAACTATAAAACACTCTTCCCAAAAAGAAAGACAGCTGGGCCTACCTGTAATCACAGCTACTAGACAGACTAAGGCTAGCAGATCTCTTGAGCTCAGGTATTCTGAGCTGCAGTGGGCTATGCTGATCAGGTGTTTGAATTAAATATGGCATCAATGTGAGCCCCCAGAAGCAAGGTGAGGGGATACCAGGCCATTTATAAAGGGAAGAACTGATCCAGGTTGAAAACAGAGCAGACCAAAGTTCCTGTGCTAATCAGTAGTGGGATTGGATATGTGTTGCCCTTGTACTTCTAGCCTAGATGAGATGGGGAGAGCTATTTTTTAAATAGAAAGATATATATCACCCAAATTGGAGAAAAAAGTTATCTTCTTAAGAAGTAGATGATAATAATATGATTAGGATTGTGAGGGTGGGGGTCCTCTCCCACTATCCAGCTTCTAGCAACAATAAATTCACCACCCTCCTGTGGGATGTGGAAGGCTGAGGCTAAAACCAGAAGGGAGGGTTTGGGTCAATCAGTGTCATTACTGGAGTATTGGGGAGGTTGGGCAAATTAGGGGTCCAGTAGAGGATGTTAATTAGATTAATTCACAGAACCATAACTAGGCATTCTGGCATCTGGGGCAAATTGAGATGGTGGTCAGTTGGGAGGTTTAAAGTATGACTACTGCAAAGCATGGCTGAAATAGACTAGGAGAATCAGGCATGGGGGCTGTGGATGTTGAAGAACTGAGAGTTCAAGATATGTGAAGGGGCAAGGTGGGGAGAAGAAGGCTGAACCAGGGTCTGAACAAATTAGGAGGGAGGTAAATTGGAGGTCTATAGATGATAGCAATCTTCCCTCAGTTCAATTCAATTTAAAATGAATTAAGGGGCTACTATATAAATTCTAGGCAAAGGGGGTATTAGTACATAAATCAACCTTGTCCCCAGGGAACTTACATTTAATACTTCCTTTCTTCCTCACTTTTATATTTTTTTAATCTCAGTTTTACACTTCCTTTTGCTAATAGAGACATAGTATTACCTTCTTCCCTTCCAACAGTCTTGCAAGGTATCACACTATTTTGCATCACAGCAATGAAAATGAGTTACTAAAGAAGGCTATGGAGTCTCTTTCCCTGGTGACCATCAAATCTATGAGAGAAAACTTTCTGCATGGGACAGTTTAAACTGAATCAAGTGTGGAGGCAAAGAAAGTATGGATTTAATAAATTCTAGAGAGCCACTAAACCTCAGAGATTTTAGAATTTTTAATTAGTCATTCCTTTTAATCATTACTGGGCCTAGGCTTGAAGCATTTACTTTTTGGTAGGAGCTTGTACTCTGCTGGCAAAGGTTTCCAGGGCACAAAGTCACCTTTGGATTATGATGAGGCAACGTTTTCATGTAGTTGCCTAGTTGATGGATTATATTTGTCTGATCTGAGGACTAGTCCAGCTAAGTATAGAGAGGACTTAGGGTGATGAATTCTTTTTTTGTCCACAATAACTCTCAAAGATCACCTAGTGAGTTACAAAGAGGTTGTAATCAGAGTCATTGGAGGGACTGCTTTATCAAGAAGTCAGAGATCTTTGAAATATTAGAATAACCATTCCTCCTAGTAAGTCCATCAACATTTCCTGTGATGCCAGTTTTCCGATCCCAAGTGTCAGAGGACAGTGAACAATGGAAAGAGCACTGACTCTGTCTGGAGTCAGAGGACCTGGGTCTAAGTTCCTCTTGTTAGCGCTTGCTACCCTTGGGATCTCAAGGAAGTCATGTCAAATACAAAGTGCTCTGTCTGACATTCAAAGCCCTTCACACCTTACTTTCCTTTTACCTTTCCAATCTTCTTACACCTTACTCCCCTACAGGTAGTCTTCCATTCAGTTACACTGGCCTTCTGGCTGTTCCACAAACAAAACCCTCCATTTTTAGGCTCTGGGGCTCCTGTCTGGTTCTGTCTGGTACCTAGAATGCTCTCCCCTCTCTGCTCTGACTACTGATCTCCCTGGCTTCCTTTAAGCCCCAACTAAAACCCCACCTTGTGGGTAGCTTTCCTCCATCCTTCTTAATTTCAGTGCCTTCTCTTTGTTAATCATTTCCAGTTTATCCCACATATAGCTTATTTTGTATGTGTTTGCATGCTGTCTCTTCCATTAGTTTGTAAGCTCCTTGAGGGCAGGGGACTGTCTCGTTTGCCTTTTTTTTTTTTTTTTTTTTTTTTAGTATCCCCAGTGCTTAGTCCAGTGCCTGGTCCATTGTAGACGATTAATAAATATTTCTTGATTGATTGACTTAACCCCCTTGGGCCTCAGTTTCCTCATCTATAAATTGAAGGGGTTTGACTTAGAGCCTCTGATGTTCCTTCTAGTTTTAGAGTTATGATCTTATGAACAGCATGTCAAAATAATGAAAAAGAAGGAAACAGATCAAAGGAAACTTTGATCGACTCCAAACCTGAAGATGAATGCATCTTTCTTTTTAATGAGTGTTTTTTGAGGATTCACACAAGAAGCAAACCCACTCTATTACAAAGGGAAAACTAGTCATTTTTGTATTATGTTCAGTTCAAGTGGGATGAGATTATCTTTTTTTCCCCAGACTCTTTACAAACATTATATAAAATAAGTATCACTGTGCACATTATCTGATTATTTATCCATTTTCATTTATCAAACACATATATTGGGCAGATTCTATGGGCCAGGTCCTGATCCGGCTTAACATTCAGTAGGAGAAATAACAGATACATAAGCTACTGAAGGAGAAGACAGCCCCGTGACAGATGCCTCACAGGCCAGGATCATTAAGAGCAGTAGAGCCAGGATTGGAACCCAGGTGCTCTGAGTTTAAACAAGGGGTGGGGAACCCCTCAAGGTCACAGGTTCCCCACCCCTGGTTTAAGTCCAATGCCCTGAGTAGCAGGGCAATATTAGATACATTTAATCTTCCCACTGGGACTCAGTTTCCTCATTTCACTGGATGGACTAGATGTTCTCTGAAGTCCACCTAAAAATTCCAAACACATTTATTGTCACTTATGAAGCTGGGCAACGCCTTTCAAGTAACTCATATATCATATAACTCTTCTATCCGTGCTCTTTCCCAGAGAAGCTCTGGGACTTTGGGTACCAACTGAGGGGATGACACATTATTGAGTTATTATTAAACCCACATTTATGTAATGCTATTACAGTTTGCTGCCAATCATCTTCTGATAATGCAAGTATTATTGTCACTATTTTACAAATGAATAAGAGTTTACTGAAGGGGGAGGGGAGGAGTAGAGCAGATTCCATCTTCACAGCAGGAGAAGTTTCTGTGGCAATCTCCATCCCACTCATTAATCCAGGATACTACCCTGATCCCCCATTGTAAGCAGGCCAGTAACAGGGTCAGTAGAACATTTTAGCACCCATAAGTAAATGCAAAGTATATGCAAAATAATTTCAAGAGGGGCTGAGTTTTGGCACCTGGGGGTTACCTGGGAAGACCTCATGTGGGAGGGTAGACCACTTTACTTTTTTCAAAAGCTTTCAATTTCATTTCATTTCATTTTCATCACAGCCCCAGAAAGTAGGTGGGGGAATCCATGCCACCTAAGGCTCCTTATATGGAAAGGTAAGAGCAGTGTGGTGTTTACCCAGTACCCAGCTCCCTGCCCTACTCAGTGCTCATCTTGATAAAGGGCTGTGTGAGACACAGAGCCGCTTGCTTTGAGCAGCACATATACCACTGCATAAATAGATTGGGACAATAAAACTCTGTCACACTTTGGCCTCGAGCCCAGGAAAGCTCTAGCAACAATCTGTCCCCAGCAAGAAGGGAGAGAGAAGCCATAGGGTTCCCAGAAATGAGACTATCTCCTCTGCTCTCTTATTAATGTAGCCATTTTTGTAGCACATCTTTACTCAGGTCTTATTCATCTTTATGTCATCTAAAGTGCCTAGCATAGAGCCTCACACGTTGTAAGCACTGAGTAAATATGTTGAATTTGAATGGTGTGTGTTAGGGCTTACATCAGGTTCCAGCCATGCAGCTGCTATGAAAAAAGAGGGTATTTATTGTACCAGAGCTCATTTCTGGAAGAGCACAGAGAGCCTGGCTATGGGCATAATAATAACTGACACTGATTGGGTGCCTTAATGTTTGTAAAACATTTGATGAATATTATCTCATTTCAGTCAATAAACATTTATGAGGCACCTACTATGTGCTAGGCACTGTGCCTCACTTTAACCCTGAAAGACAGGTTCTAGATCTGTGATTTTGTGGATGTAGGAAAACTCCTGGCATGGAAATTCCTTCCACTGAAGCAGACCAGCAACTTATAAATAATTTAGAGTCTTACAGAGTGGCCAGGGGACACTAAGAGGCTTAAGTAACTTGCTGGAGGTTACACTGCTAGTATATGTCAGAAGCAAGATTTGAATCCACGACTTCCTAGCTACAAACCTGGGTACTTTCAATCAAGCTGCTTCTTACTGTAGGTATTAATGATTATTCCTATTTAAAAATAATCAAACTTGGGAAATAGGCTCAGAGTAGTTGAGTGACTTGCCCATGATCACAGAACTGGTAAGAGAAAGGGTTTGAAACCAAGACTTCTGGACATGAAGTCCAGCACTCTGTCCACTCACTACGCTCTCTTCTCTCTGATATTAAAATGGCAGAACGGTCCCTGTATGGCAGTTGTAGCTGCCTGTAACACTCCACTTGGCCTTTCTTCAGTTTCAGGACATAGCAGGGAAATACACATTAGTTGTGGCTGCTTCCTTCCACTGGTAACATGTCCAAAATGCATGGTGAGAATTATACTTTTCCCGTATGTTCTTTTCTATTCCCATGCAGAAAACAAGGAGGCAGGAGAATATTATGAAAAGAACATTGATTCCTAAGTCGGAGGACCTGGGCTCAAATCTCATCTCTGATATTTTACCACCTCCGATGTTCATCTAATCACGTGGACCTTTGTTTCCTTACCTGTAAAATGGGAGGATTGAGCTACATGGCCTCTGAGGGTCATGATGGTTCTAGACCTAGGATCCTGTAGGGGCATATATCTTGACTCTGGGAGAATTGGTCTCTCTCTTGTGTGTGTGCATGTGTGTGTGTGTGTGTGTGTGTGTGTGTGTGTGTCCGTGTGATCTCTTTGACGTTCTACATTTTGGCATTTATTGTGCTCTTAATGAAGGTAAAATAGATGTTTGTGAAGGCAGCTTGAAGTACAGTTTGGAGACCCCTTCGCGCACCAGAGGGACTGCCATTAGAGAGGCAGCGTGGCACATTGGGACAAAAGCTCTGGATTTGGAATCAAGAATGCTTGGGTGCGAATCCTGCTTCAGGCACCTGCATTAGATATATGACTGCAGGCAAGCCACTTCACCCTCTGAGCTCCGGGTTCCTTTATCTGCATTAATGATCAAGGGCTCAATCAAACATAGCCCACTACATGCCAGGAACTACAGTGGCCACAAAAGTTAATCTGCCCTCAAGGGCATAGATTCTTTTGGAGGAGACGATGTAACCACATATAAGCAGGGCTGTGCTGGTGAATAGTTAACAACTAGCTCTCCAAAAAAAAAAAAGTACCTGACACTTTTAAGTTTAATCTGTATTATCAATATTTTCTCCATCACTTCATAAAGTACAGACTATCAACAGAACAATAAATCAAACCCTGATTTGTAGTGTTTGCCAGTTTTTCTGGGGTGTAAATGTTGACACTGAAAATTTAACAACTGGCTTTCTAAAGCCAGCAAGAGCTAGGCCTAGCACACCCTTGCATATAACTACATATAAAATAAATACAAAGGTATTTTGGGGGCAATGAGACAGAAATAATAGCAGCTGGGGGGATCAGAAAAGCCTTCAAGTAGAAGGTGGTGCTTGAGTTGAGTTTTGAAGGAAGCCAGGGATTTTAAGAGGTGGTGACAAGAAGGGAATGCACTTCAGGCATGGGAGATAGCAGAGCTGAAGACACAGGAGATGGAGAGTTAGGCTTGACAAACAGCAAGGCCAGTCAGGCCAGATTGTAGAATTCATGAAGGTAAGCAATGCTGAATAAGGCTAGAAAGGGGCCTAGGGGTCAAATGTTGACAACTGTCCTCTATTTGGTAGAAATAAAAAGGGTGAAAGGAAATAAAAGCAGATAAAGGCTGGGGGAAATGTAATGAATCAAAGCACAACATTATGCAGAGCTTTTATGGAGGTGATAAATGGAGAGAAATATACCACTCTGAGGCGCCTGGCAAAGGGATTGGATAAATCACAAAAAGCCTTGTTTTATGGCCAAAGAATTCCAATTCCTAACATAGTTTTCAAAGGATTCGTGTGGAGTCTCAGGAGGGAAATTAACTTCTTCATTGACTCATTGGGATTCCAGAGACTTATGAGAACTGTCTAATATGACATCTAAAATAAGTCCCCTTCTCTGGTGATTAGAAGAACCTGAAAGCTAGTTGGTTATTTGATTGGTATTAGATTTATGGTTACTTTTAGGAGGAGAAGGGAAAGACTATGCACCCAGAAAAATCACCATTCAAGAAAGCATTTCAGTTATGAGTATAGAGATGTTAGTTATTTTAACAAATCTTGAATACTGATGAGTTCTGGGGCCCAGATTAGTAAATGTGATGTTGTGGAGTCATTTTTCAGTGGCGTCTGACTCTTTGTGACTTCATTTGGCGTTTTCTTGGCAGAGTTAGTGGAGTGGTTTGCCATTTCCTTCTCCAGCACTTTTTTACAGAAGAGGAAACTGAGGCAAACAGGGTAAAATGACTTGTCCAGAGTAGCACAGCTTAGGTGTCTGAGACCAGATTTGAACTCAGGAAGATGAGTCTTCTTGACTCTAGGCCTGGTACTCTATCCACTGTGCTGCCTAGCTGCCCCAGATTGTAAGCAGTCTCCTCATTTGCAAATGGAATAGCATCAGTCAAGAGAAACCTAAATGGATATTTTATTACATCAGTCACAGCTTCTAATGTGGGGAGTAAATGACTTCATAGGTACACTTTCCATTGTAGGTATCAAATGTGGGTGGCTAACTAAATTAGTGGGTCCTGTGTGAATCTTCAGGAAGCAAGGCACTTCTCTGCTCTACTTGCATGGAAGTCTCAGTCAGGACAGCTTTAGAACATTTGGACCTGGGACATGTTCAGCAGCTCATCCTTCTAATGACTCTTAAAAATTGTAACTCTCTCTCCCCCCACCACCCCGTTTCTGTCTCTCAGTCTTTCTCCCCCTGGCATGTATTTATGTCTGTGTGTAGTTTTAAATTAAAGCATGCCTGGAATGAAATTTAAGCTATTCATTTTAATCTCTAAATTTCCAAACAGAATCTAAGCTCTTTGGGGACAGGTATTGGTTTTGTTTGTTTGTTTGTTTTTGTTGTTTCTATCTTTGTATACTCAATGACTATAACAATTCCCACTACTGGATAAGCACTTAGATACTTGTCGAATGAATGTATGAATGAACCCTGTGTGGTAGGAGGTGGCAGGTTTACTGAGCAGTGGAATGGGCCCAAAGGGAGTGCCTGACTATTGGCAGCTACTTTTACCCTGTCCTGAGAGACCTTTTAGTCCCACTAACCCTGTCGATCATAATTCCTGGCCTTAATTAAAATCTAGATTTTTCCAGGGAATATCAGTTCCCTTACAGCCCCTCACACATTCTATATTCCAGTCAATGGGCTTACTTGATTTTCCCTGTAAACAACATTTGTACCTTCCCACAGGCTGTCCCTCAGGCCTGAAATGTTTTTCCTTCTTACCTCCATCTTGTAAAATACCCAATTTCCTTCAAGTGCCATCTCCTATATGATCCTCTCCTGATTCCCTTCTCTAGCCCTTTCCTCCAAGTTGCTTGTGCTCTGCCCTCCCAAATTAGTTTGTATTTACTTTGTATATACTTTGTACTTATTTAGTCTGTAAATATATTGTTTTCCTTCTGCAGAACATAAGTGCTTTAAGTCAGGTGCTGCTTCATTTTTATCTTTATATCCCCAGTGGCTGGCATTTTTTTTTTAAATTTTCAATCATTTTTCAGTCATGTATGACTCTTCATGACCCCATTTGGGCTTTTCTTGGCAAAGATACAGGAGTGGTTTGCCATTTCCGTCCCCAGATCATTTTTACAGATGAGGAAACTGAGACAAATAGAGGTAAGTGACTTGCCCAGGGTCACACAGTTGGTAAGTGTCTGAGGCTAGATTCGAACTCAGGTCTTCCTGACTCCAGGCTTAGCAATGTATCCACTGTTCAACCTAGCTGCCCAACTGGCACATAGTAGGCACTTAATTCCCTTTCGTTGAATGGATGAAAGATTGTCTGCCAGCTATTCTGTGTCTGCCTCTCTCCTTCCTCTCTAGTGTTTCATGACACAGTGAGTGAATACCCCTAATTTAGAGCAGGACAGAATCATAGCTTCTTCTTCTTCTTCTTTTTTTTTTTTTTTTTAGTTAGAATCATAGCTTCTGGGGCAGCTAGGTAGAGCAGTGGATAGACCACCGGCCCTGGAGTCAGGAGGACCTGAGTTCAAATCCAGCATCAGACACAAAACACTTAACTAGCTGTGTGACTCTGGGCAAGTCACTTAACCCCAATTGCCTCGCCAAAAAAAAACAAAAAACAAAACCAAAAACCAAAAACAAAACAAAACAAAACAAAAAAAGAATCATAGCTTCTAATAGTTGGAAGGGACCTTCCGAGTTGTACAGTTCACCTCCTTTCATCTGATGCATGTATCTCCTCTTGACAGGTTAAACCACAAGCCTCTGTTTTAAGTAAGCTGAAAGGAAGTAAGCTAATATCATGTCCCTTAGTGGTAATTTATAGAATATTAGAGGCAATGCCCTACTTGTCCACTTAAAAAAGACTTTCTATCTGGTCCTTTATGTCTACTTTTCCTCAGTGATGGCTTGTCCGGCTTTTTTCCAGTTTGGTGGGGCCACGCAGTAGAGACAGGAGAGTGCCCTCCTTGAAACCTCCATTTGGAAGAAGAGACCCAGGCCAGCCATCCTTCATTCCTTTCCCATCTCTGTTTCTGACTCTCTGGACTTCACTATGTCCCTGAGTGGGTACCATCCCCCTTTTCCCCTTGTTTCTCAGTTCCCTTTTGTGTATTGTCTTCCCCTATTAAAGTATAAGCTCGTTGAGGGCTGGGATTGTCTTTCCTTTTGGTTTTATTTATATCTCTAGTGCTTAGCAAAGTGCCTGGCACATAGTAAGCCCTTAATAAATGCTTGTTTACAGACTGTCCAGCTACCTATCATCTATCTCTCTATCTATCTCAACATGATGTGAAATTGACCCGGGGGTGTTGAAGGCCACTGGAGGTTAGCATGTCCTATTAAGCAGGATATAACTTCAAATATAGACCTGCTGACCATTACAGCTGACTTTAGTTTTGGTCCCAAAGGGCAATGCCAGAAATTCTCATGACCTCTCTTTCTTATTTTTGTTTTTATTATTTATATATTTTTTGCTTTTTTTTTGGTAAGGCAATTGGGGTTATGTGACATGCCTAGGGTCACACCGGTATTAAGTCATGGCCTCTCTTTCTTCAGAAGAACAGGTGGCTTCAGGGCAGATGGACAAAGGGAGCTCAGTCCCTGTCTTTGAGTGAGATACACAGATTCAAGTTTTGTGCTTCTGGATCATTGAGCTTCCTTCCCTTGCTCGTAGCGCACACATGGGGTGGGAGCTAGAAAATGTTGTCTATATCTAGATGTTCCTTTCTGTGGGTTGGCAGCTGTTGCTTTTCCATAACAGGACGTACTGTTGTGTATCTGTTTTTTGGTTTGCTGAAGTATAAAATTAGACTTTTGAATGCACTGTGTTAGATGAGTCACAGTGGTGGAAAATTCTAGGGTTTTTGTCAGTGATCAAATATGCGTATGTGATTAGCTTCCTTGATTAGTGTGTGTATGTAGGCATGCACACCTGTGTATGAATGAACTAGGGAAAACCCTCAGGAATGTTATCTTACCCTAACAACTCTGAGTTTTGTGATAGAATGGTTATTTGTTTACCATTCTCAGCATAGTACCTTGCATAACAATGCTTGTTGACTGACTGGCTCATCCCTTTTTTCTTCTTTAGAAGAATGCTGGTTTCATTTATAGTAAAAACGATCAATATTTAATTAAATTTCGCAAGTATTAAGTCATGTTCCAGAAACCATATGAGGAACTGAATGTGATTCAGTACTTCCAGGAGCATTCAGTTCAATTCAATTCAATAAACATTTACTAAATGTTTACTATGCACCAAGCACTGTGCTAAGCTCTGGGAACACAAATATGAAAAACGGATAGTTTCTTCCCACAAGAAACTTACAATCTAATGCAGGAAGACAATACACAAAAGGAAGTTGAAAAGAAGTTGGAGACAGATTGTTAATCAAAGACTAGATGTTAAGAATGCAAATAGTTAAATGAATGTTGTAGGGGGACTAAGAACTATCTGGTCTCCATCTCCATCATCATGTCACCATCACTGAGGAAGCAGAGGGGGCTAGGCAGGATCAAGGACCATTTGGTCAGTTTCATGAGTTTTTTTTTGTCCAATCTATAATTATATGATTTATATAGGGAAATCACTCTGTCAATGCAGATTCACATCTGTTTTGTGATATTGTCTTAGAGCATTGCCTGAAATACAGAAACATTAAGTGATTTGCCCAATATCACACAGCCACCTTGGGCCAGGGGTAATACTAGAACCCAGGTCTTCCTGATTCTAAGTCAAGTCCTCTGTTATACCACACTGCCTCCCATGGCTTCATGGGTTGATATGGAGGAAAAAAAAAAAAAAGAAAGGCGACAGCCAACTTCTGTACTTAGCCAGGCTGGACCTTGGTCAGCAGGTCTATATTTGAAGCTATATTCTGCTTAATAGGACCCGCCAGACTCCAGTCATCCCCGGGTCAATTTCACATCATGTTGAGATAGATGACAGGTAGCTGGACAGTCTGTAAACAAGCATTTATTAAGGGTTTACTCTGTGCCAGGCACTTTGCTAAGCACTAGAGATACAAATAAAACCAAAAGGAAAGACAATCCCAGCCCTCAACGAGCTTATACTTTAATGGGGGAAGACAATACACAAAAGGTAACCGAGAAACAAGGGGGAAAGGGGCATGGTACGCACTCAGGGACATAGTAGTGAGGTCCAGAGAGTCAGAAGCAGAGATGGGAAGGGAATGAAGGATGGCTGGCCTGGGTCTCTTCTTCCAAATGGAGGTTTCAGGAGGGACTCACCAGTGGGAGAAGTGGGGCTTCAGGGGCAGAGGAATGTTCCAGGGTGAGAAGGCCACCGAGGGAATTTACAGGATGAGAAGGTAACCAAAGTGGTGAAGTCAGGAGAATTAGAAGTAGAGATGGGAGAGAAAAGATAAAGCTGGGAGATAGAGAGAGAGAGACAGACAGATAGATAGAGCTTATTATGTATCAGACACTGTGCTAAGAGTTAGGGATGCTGCTGCTGCTGCTACTACTACTACTATTACTACTACTACTACTACTATTACTACTACTTAGTACTTTTATAGTGCTTTAAAGTTTGCAAAATGCTTTACATATGTTACTCTTTTGATCCTCACAAAAACTTTGTGAAATAGGTGCTATTATTATCTCAATTTTACAGAGGAAACTGAGGCACAGAGAAGTCAAATGACTTTTTCACACAACTGGAAAGCATCTCAGGCAAGGTTTGAACTAAGGTCTGTCCAGACTCCAAGTCTAATATTTTATACACTTACCTGCTTCCTTAATAAACACAAGCCAACAAGCCAGTCACTGCCCACAAGGAGTTTACATTTTAAAGGGGGAAGTCAGTACATAAAGTGAAGCTGGAAAGTATGGGTAGGGGTAGGGGGAAGAGATAGGACAAGGTGACTTTCAGAGGAGATAGACAAGTCAGGAGAATGAGTTGAGCTAGGAGAAGTGAGCATGGCTGTGATCCCAAATAAAATGGCAGTTTGGCCTAGGAACTCAGTAATCAGAAGAGCAGGCCCGAGGGCTGGTGGGGATTTGAGGTGAACAAGACTGCTTTTGGGGAGGTAAAGTAGTCTAGAGAGTGAAATGATCTGGGATGAGTTTTGTGAGTAGAATTTTCATGGGGAAAAATAGGACTTAAAAAAAAAATTTAGCATTCCTCCCCACTCCAGAAAATCTTCAATTCTTCACAATGAGTAGATAGAAATTTTATTCTTTTGGACACAGTGCGGGAATCAATAGGCCCTTCTGTGGAATTTGTCTCAGTAGCAGTAAAAATAGAGAGTAACTAGGTTTCTGCAAATTAAAAGACCAAATGCTGAGGGTAATGTGTCACAAGAGACATCACAAATTCTTTACTGCAGAGTCTGAAGCCACAGAAGAATGATGAAGTTTGCATATTATCAAAGTGATGGGTTCTAAAAAAGCACACTCCAATTAAGCATACTTGGCTCTGGCTATAAATTTTGCTTTTCCTTCCCATGTCAAAACATCGCCTTATGGATTGGAGAAGCTGGTGTTGTTTACATCTGTTTCCAGCCATCTTCCAGTCTTGTGACAGTTTGGTACTGACATGTTATAAAGTAAACAGAGTAGTCCTTAAATGGCTGTTGGAATCCTTGGTTAAAGACCAGCCACATAGCTCAGGTGTCTGCTTGACCATAACTTTAGTTAGTGAAATATTTACCTTCTCAGAGCTGATTTTCCTCATCCCTAAAATTAAAGTGTAAATTTCACATACCCTCTGGTGAGAGAATATAATATATTTCTAACACATTTTAGTTTAGAAATACAATTTTAATTAAACACCTTCAGAATTCTTTGGGCATGAGTTTTGAATTCATTTGCAGTGTTTCTGTGCTCCCATGTTGGGCAGTTAATCCATTCCACTCTCATCTACCCCCATTTATAACATTGTCTTGTAAGATTCTGCTCTTATTTCTTCTACATATGTTGTCTCAAGTGTACTTTATCATGTGTAGTAGAAAGAGCTCTGGATTTGGAGTGAAAGGATCCCTATTTTTTTGCTTCCCAGAACTAAAAGCAGGGCTGGGAAAATAGTGCTTTGTCTTAGCGGATTGAAATTCAGAGGGCGCTAATAGCATTTGTACTTTTGTTGTAACAGAACCAACCGAGATTAGCACCAGCTTAGCAAGAATAATTAGTTAAAATTGGCGTATGCCTTCTCTCCAATGGTTACTTCACTCTCTACCCTACTGGAGTGTCAGAACAACCTTGCTGTACCCTAGGCTTCCTGTCCTCCCTTTCTACAAGTGGATTTATCTTGACACATTTATTTAAGGGCACTTCTCATGCTGCTTGACCAGTGTGGTTTTGGGGAAGCTTGCTCTAGGGCATTGGGTGAGGCTTGCCCAAGTGCAGAAAATGCTAGCTATAGTTCTGCTGTTTGCTACCTGCTTTGGCAATGGGCAGGTCAATTAACTTTTCTGGGCCTTGGTTTCTTTTTTCTGTAAAACAGGGTGATAGATTAAATGATACCAAGGGTCCTTTCCAGTACTAAATCCTATATAGGATCTATCTAGTCATGCCTTCCTTCAAGGATTGTGTATGAGTAACACTAATAAAGGTAGCCTAGGAACAGCTGCTAGCTCTGAGTGTATTTATGGGCTGGAATATCTCTACTCAGATAACACATACTCCCAATTCATCATCTGGGGGGGCGGTGGCAATGTTCCCTTTGGCTTACTGGTTGTTTCTTACTGAGCTGGTTCCATTTCTGTAAGGATGCAGAAGAAGATGAGTGTCTTTCAGTGTTGTTATTTAAAATGATTCCTTCTGCTTTCACTGGGCCAAACTGAGCTTTAGATGTTGTGCTACTCAAATAAATTATCCTGGCATTCTGTTACAAATTTGTTCCTATTCATGATGAAGATTGCTCACATCTTTGCCTTTCTCCAAAAGAGAGGTGAGGGTAATACCTCTGATTAAAAATTGACATGGTAATATATTTTCTAGCTAGTAATTATGGTTTACTGCAAAAAAAAATGCACACAAAAATCCCAGCTTATGGAATTTTATTCTAGCCGTAGTTTCTTTATTTCCCACCTAGAACTTATATCAATCTCTGATATCCATATAAAATATTCATAGAAGACAGTACTGACCTTTATCTTTAAAGTCTTTCCTTGCTGTAATGAGTTCAGGGCTAGGTTTGAGTGCTAACATCTAAAGGTAAAGTACTTTAACATGATGCAACTTCTTTATTAGAAATGTTGACCAAATTCATGGGAGTTCATTAGCCTTTTGGAAAAGGCTTGTATATTATGTCTTATCTCCTGTCTTGTGTAATTTTCTTCTTTTAACTTGGCCTCATTTTGTTCTTCTGTTCCTTTCTAAGGATCATCAGAAGGTCAACGTATGTGTGTGTGTGGTGGGGGGAGTATGTGCAGCACAGGGATTTTTTTTCCCATCTAAGGACCATATGTCTACTGAAAGAATTTTCAAATAATAAAACTGTGAACCCAAAGTTAGTCCTTTGATGATACTCCCTCACTCCCCCATGATTATCATCAATCATCACTACCATCATCAAATGTATGGGAATTGTGCTAATTCTTTGAGTAGCATGGGGATATTTTCATGGATTTCCATGGATTGGGGCTCTCATGAAGAAGGGGAATAGGGTGAGGGGATGGGCTAAAGACAAAACATGGCAGCCAGAAACTGTTATTCCCTCCTTCTTACTTCCCAAAGAACTAGCATGGGCAAAAAATACTGGGAAGAAAATAATTTGTAAAGCAAAATTTGGGATTTAAAAGACCCAGCTAAAATATAGATAGAAGGTTGAAATTGGCAACCAAGAAAAGATATTGGTAATCCTGCTACTGTTCTAATTGTGTTGGCAGGCAGCATGCCACAATAGTGGAACTTTCTGACTTAAGAGTCAGAAAGACTTCAGTTAGTCAATAAACATTTATTAAATACCTATTATCTTCCAGGTATCAGGATAAGTTCTGGAGATACAAAGAAAGACAAAAGAGAGTCCCTGCTCTCAAGGAGTTCACAGTCTCCCTCCCCCTGCCCTTTTCCATCCCTCAACCCTCTTAGCCAATTATTAAGAAGTTCTTTCCTTTATCCAGACTCACCTAAGATCAGGTTTCATCTTTGAACTTGTCTTAGAATTCTGTTGTTTTCTCCTCTGAGTTCTTCAATTCAACTTTCTTTTGACTTCTGGTCAGAAATCCGTTTTAGTTCTTAGGTCTTATCATATCCCCCCCTTAGGTAAACATTCTCAAGGTTCTACTGTGGTGAGAAAATGGTGTGTGTGTGTGTGTGTGTGTGTAACTCTCCCCACTGTGCTCCTCTTTTCTATGTAAATAGCAATAGATGGGTTGACTTGAAGACTGACAGGGCTAGTGACCTTGTTCTACTTTCCTCCTCCCAACCCTCCCTCCCCCAACAACTCTCATAATTTGGTCTCTCCTAGGTCTCCTTAATTGACATTTACATGGTGCTTTAAGTTTTACAAAACTCTTTGCATATATTTTCTCCTACCTTACTTATCCCATAGGGAGGTGTAAGGATCAAGTACTCTGAGGGGAAAAAATTGTATCACATCACAACAGTTGTATGGCTGAAAAGAAGGTAGGCTGTTCATGTAGTGAGTGATAGGTAATTGGTGGACAATCCATGTGCTCCATTGATATGCCTTCAATGTCAAAGGGACAGCTCCCAACCCTTTGGATGGGACATCCTATGAAGGGCTTATAGGAGAATATGGATGAGACACACAGAATTAGAAGGTGTGGATAGAGGTGTTGCCTACATAAGATTTAAAAATCCATTGACAAGAGATATATATATATATATATGTGTATATATATATATGTATATATTTACGTACATATGGACATAGGAAATCATCCATTCCAATCTCCTCATTTTACAAATGGGGAAACTAAACCTTAGAAAAATGAAGTGACTTGTCCAAAGTAAAAAAGATAGTAGTGACTGACAGAGTTAAGATTTGACCCCAGGTCCTCTAACTCCCAATCTGTTGTTGTTGTTTTTTTTTAACATTATTTCTATTACCGTTATCACTGTAACACCGGGCATAAGGACAAGGAAGGGAGAACAGTGAAAGCATACAAGCTCAAAACTTTCATTTTTTGTCAATAAATTTTTGCTTTATTTTATTTTGTTTTCTATAGTAACTGGAACTAAAAAAAAAAAAGAAAATAAATACATTGCTCATTGCTCAACTTCTTTAGCAGGGAAGAAAATCCCCTCCAAATATGTTATGTGCTAATGTCATAAACAGCTGTTAGTCCTGCTCAGTGGGAGGAAGCCTGGAATGTACTATTCTTAGATCTAGAAAACAGAAGTAGGTCAAGTTGCAGTGACTCCTGTAAACATCATTTTTTTCCTACCCAAACAGATAAAAGGTCGGAAAGGTATATATGTATATCTTAAAGAATAAAGATTTTTGAAATATTTAGTTGCCCATTACTCTCAGGTTCAAGTAGGGGAATTATGTGTTGTATTTGGAGGGCAGAGCAGACATTTCTTACTCTGAACCCAGTTTGAAGATAGGGAATTCTCTGAAAATCAATAGGCACCGTTATTTGCTACATTGTCCATTTAAGGATCCAGAGACAGTATTGGACAGGCCTATATTAATGCCCAGGATACTCTCCGCCAGGCAAAGCTGTTGTTGTTCACCTTGTAAATGTGCAAAAAAGTTAGCTTATTTCCTAAGCCTAATCATGAGTGTCCAATTATCCTTTGAGGAATTGCAGCTCTAATCCCAGGGGAAAATGAGCCCATAGCTTCCATCGAGTTAATCTGTTTCCCTCACTGCTGTAACTATGTTGTTCCTTAACTTCATTTCGTCCATTTACTTAAAAAAGGTGTTCTCACTTTTTCTTTCTTATCTCTACATTCATTCCCCAATATATGTCTCTCACCCAGCACATAGTACCTTAGCACATAACAAAGAAAAACAGCTAAGCAAAACCAAACGACGCAGTGACTACATTTGACAACAAATGCACCATTCTGCACCTGTAAACCACCCCTTCTTTTAGAGAGGGAGCAAGAAAGTAGGTTTTGCTTTCTGTCCTCTGTATTTAATCTGAAGGTCAGCTACCTTTTAGTGCCTTCATTAGTACTCATTCTGTATATTGTTCTCCTGGTTCTGCTTTCTTTGACTTAATTAATTCTTCCCATGCTTTTCCAAATTGTTCATATTTTCATTTCACACAGAGCAACTATATTCTATTATATTCATGCCATAATTTGTTCAACTAAAGTATCCCTTTATTTCAGACTTTTGCTATCACAAAGAACATAGCTATTAATATTTTGATAGTTAATGCCATTCATTTATTTTCATATCCAGACTATGTATGTTTGTTTTTGTAGCTTCTGCTGATGCTGGTCCATTTGTTCTTGGGACCAGAGGCTAAGGTCAAATGAAATCATTCAGAGATAGCAAAGACTATGCTTGCTTGTTACTTGTTATCTTTGCTAAATTATGGATATGTTTGCCAATTAATCAATGTCCAAAAGAGAGCTAGGGGCAGCTAGGTAGTACAGTAGATAGAGTACCTGCCAGGTCTGGAGTCAGGAAGACTCCTCTTTGTGAGTTCAAATCTGGCCTCAGACACTTATTAGCTGTGTGACCGTGGGCAAGTCACTTAACTCTGTTTGCCTCAGTTTCCTCAACTGTACAATGAGCTGGAGAAGGAAATGGCAAACCACTTCAGTATCTTTGCCTAGAAAACTCCAAATGGGGTCATGAAGATTCAGACACAACTGAAAACTGCTAAACCACAACAACAATGCCTCAACCCAAACCATGATAAGATTAATGTTTCCCATAGCAATTTCTGGCCAGAATTTCACGATGATTCAGAAGGAGCATATCAAAAAAAAGGAGCTGAACTATTTTTATCCATCAGAGAAAAAATTAACTGTGAATTTTAAGTCTGGGAGTGTTCTAGGGCCAGATGGTATTACCTTAGTAGTAAACACATTCCTGGCTCCTTTTTCTTCGGTAGCTACGTTCAATGTATTGTGAGGAAACCATTTACTTATAACATCTTACTTTAGAACAGTGATATGCTTGTTCCAGAAAAGAATAAAGACATAAGCAAATTTTTTCTTTCATGCCTTTCTCAAAGTAGTGAAATTGACTTTTATTTAATGCCTCTTGTGCGATAGGTACTACAAAATTGTTGTTTTTATTTTGCAGATGAGGAAACTGAGGCTCAGAGATGTTAAGTAACAAGCAGAGTTGGATGTTTCAGAGCTGGACGCCAAATGTATTCTCCTGTCATCTTCTCCATCCACATTATGTGATACCGCCTCTTAAAGACTGCTTCTAACAAAAAAAAGTTGTAGATAACAAGAAAAAAAATAAAAAGGTGAGGTTGTGGAATCAGTCAAATCAAGACATATTTGACCAGCCGTCTATTGTGAGGTCAGTCCTAGGTTGGGCCCAGCTGGAGCAACAGAAGCAGCAAAACAGCAGTTCTCCCTGCCCTCCAAAACCTTAGAGCCCAGCTTTGGAGACAAATTTCATACACTTGTAATAATGAGATAGCAATACAGGGAAGTAGCTGTGAGATACTGTAAGCAAAGACCAGTAGAGAGGGTCTTGGCCCTCAGTCAGGATGCCTTGGATTCAAGTGCTTCCTACTTGCTGTGTGACCCTGGATAAATCACATAATCTCTCTGAGCCACGGGCATCTAATACAAATGACATACTCTTCATCTGCATGGGTGGAGAAGGTTTTCACATGTTAGCATCACAGGTCAATGTTGTTGTCCAGTATTAAATTTTATGATCTACCCTGTAAGTGCTATAGGTCAGAGAGTGATTATATGATCCTTTGGTTTCTATTGTAATTACTGTCCCTTTTGAGGGGAGTTTGATTAGGGGAGATTGCCTCTGAAATATTCATTTTTTATTTTTAAGTAATATTAGAAGGCAAAAGACTTATTTAACAGGGTGCACAGAAGCAAAGTCTCCGTTATTAGGGGCTCATTGAAGGCCTAAGGAAGAGAGGCAGCTAAAATATAAGTCATATGTAGCTAGTCTATACCTTTTAGTGATAATGGGGAGAATCTCTAGAGAACCTTTTTTTTCCATTTATGATCCATCATTTTGACATATAAGAATATTATTCTTCTGTCATCCTTGGTCCATTTTTGTTTTCTGTTTTTTTCCTTTTCTTTTCTTTTTTTTTTAAGCAATTGGGGTTAAGTGACTTGTCCAGGGTCACACAGCTAGTAAGTGTTTGGTCTGAGGCCAGATTTGAAACCAGTTCCTCCTGACTTCAGGGCTGGTACTCTATCCACTGCTCCACCAAGCTGCCCCCCTTGGTCCATTTTGAATGCTGTCTTTGGTCTGTTTATTTTAGGAAACTTTATGCTTGAAATTCACTTGAGTTAGTGATTTTCCAAGAACAATGGGCATCCGTTAGAATAAATCCTTAAAGGGAGTATTCTCTTTCTCAGCTTTATTAGGCAGCATGGTATAATGGATAGAGCTCTGTACATGTTTTCAGGAGACCTATTTACTTCTTGTGTAATTATGGACAAATCAGTTTAGCCTTTACAGCATCTCTTGTTTATACGTTCCCTTCTCCTCCTCACACAGCGACCACTCCAGTTATAAGCCCTCACCAACTTTTGCTTGGACTATGGCAATAGCCTTCAGTTGGGTCTCCTTGCCTCATGTCTCCTCCCAACTGCCAAAGTGATTTTCCTAAAAACAGATTTGACCACATTGCCTGTTCTCTACCCTCAACAAATTCCAATTTACCCTGTTACCTCTAGGATAAAGTGGAAATTCTTCTGTTTGGCATTTAAAGGCCTTGAGCACATGGACCCTTCCTACTTTTTCAGTCTTCTTACAATTTACTCTCTTCCTCACATTCTAAAACCATCAACACTGATCTACTTGCTGTTCCTCAGACATAACACTCCACCTCCACATTCTATGCATTTGCAATGGCTGCCCACCATACCTGGAATGTTTTTCCTTCTCGTCTCTGTCTTCTTGCTTTCCTGAATTCCTTGAAGACACAGCTCAAATCCTACCTTCTGCAGGAGGCTTTTCTCTGTCTCCTCAGGGAAGGTACTTCCCCTCTCCACCAAGTACCTTCCCTCGGATATTAATCTCTTCTCTCTCTCTGCTCTCCCCCATATCTATCTGTCTATAGATATCTATATCTATATCTTGATTTATTTATATATTGTCTTTCTCTTTACAATGTGAGTTGTAGGGACCATGTTTTTGCCTTTCTTTATATCTCTAGCATATAGCACAGTGCCTGGCACATAACAGGTACTCAATAAATTCTTATTGATTTGATAGGCACATAGGAAACAATTAATAAATGCTTGTTGACTGATATATTGTCTTCTCTCAACTACTTATTTAGCTATACATTTATGAGCAGTTCATTTAAACTTGCACAGCTTCACTTTCCTCATCCATAAAATGGAGATAATACTACCTGCATTACCTGCCTCATTGCATGGTTGTGAGGAGAGTGCTTTTGCAAGCCTTCAATTATTACACAAATGTGAGTTAGTACTCCTCATACTCAGCCTCCTGATGCATGTTCCTCTATTAAATTAGGTTTAGTCATATCATTCTATTTAAATTCAACCTTATTGTTAACAATTCATCTAACACTAATTAAATGATAACATGTCACCGATGGTGAGATGTTATTCAAAAAGCTTCATCTATACATTCCATAAGAAGGCTGGCCCTGAGGAGTAATATTCCATACTTTTGCTGAGATGTTTTTTCTTTTTTGGGTTCCTTAGGGACTTCTGCTATTCCAGTCTAGCTCTAACTCTAGAACTTGGCAATCATTCATCACCCCCAGGTATTCATGTCCCCTAAAGTACTTTTCTGATGATGTTGGAATTGCATATAGGGGCCAAGATACTGTGGATCTGCAAAGGCTACACAATTCTACACCAGGATTTCTTAGGCTTTTGTTTGGTAACACAGACATACAGACCCTGACCTCAGACATACACACACACACACACACACACACACACACACACACACACACACACACACACAGAGATTTGTATCCTTTCTGGAAACAAAGTCAATGATCTTGCTTCTCTGGACCTCTGGTTAGAAATTTTAGTGCCAGGCTAACACAAGGAAGTTTTCCATTGATTTACAAAGATGTTCTGGCAGGTAATTCCTCCTCCTGAAGCTTGAGAAGCTCTATTTCTAGGTCTTCTTGGGTGGAGAGGTGGTGGGCATTCTCCTACAGTTTCCCCCTGAGGGTGTAATCTTGCTAACTAACCACCAGACATGTTATTCTGTACCTCTTAAATGGTTATGTTATCTGTGAGTGTTGGGCAGTGGGACGGGGAGGGATAGATGTAGTCATGACTCTATTTCCTCTTCCAAAAATACATCAAGGAAAAAGTTGCAAACATGAGACTGAATTAGTTAATCTACATCCTTGGAAGACACAATTTAGATGAGGGTTATAGTTAAAATATCAGTCACATTACTGTATAGCCACACTTTGCCTTCCTGGCTGTGGAGGGAGAAATAGGTAGAAATCTTTGGAAGGAACCAGAGATGTTTGCAAGGCTGGAATTGTGTGAGGCCTGTCAACACTGGGTCATCAAATCTCAGAGTTGGAAGGTACCTCAAGGCCATCTAGTCCAACTCATAGCCGATAAATGGTCATCTAGGTTTTCCCTGAAAATCTACAGAGAAGGGGGAGGGCAATTAATAAGGAAAAGCCATTTTACCCTTGAAGAGTTCCAAGTTAAAAAGCTTGGAAAGCTTTTCTTTACCTCAAAATGTGTCTTTTTTCCAATTTTACCCATTTTTTTTTCTGGCTGTCCCCTCTCGGGCCAAGAGGAACAAGTCCATTTCTTCCATATAAGAGCTATTCATACACTTGAAGACTGTCAGCATGTTATCATTTTGTCTTCTCTTCTCCAAGCAAAACACTCACATTTCTCTCAACCAATCCACATATGGCATGAATTCTAGGCCTCCTATTTCTGCCTTCTTCTATATAATTTCCAAAGTCTCATTGTCCTTCCTAAAATGCAGTGCCCAGAACTGAACATAATACTCCAGATACAGTCTAATCAGGACAGAGTTCAGTTAGCATGATATTCTAACTATGGGGCCTGACTTTCAAACTTATGTAAATTTGCAGAGTATACCTTCAGTATCCAATTACAATCTTAGGAGGGCGGGGGGGGGGGGGAACGGAAGAAACAAAAAATGACTTGCCTACTTACTACAGAAAGAAGGTGTGGTTAAATCTTGGCCCATGGAAAAAAGGTGAGGAAATGTGCTTTCTTCCTTCTCTTAGAGGAGAGGAAGAGGGCTATGGATAAAGAACACTGCACAAATTGTCGAACATGATCACTATATTGTTGATTTTCCTTGACGATTTTTCTTTGTTAAAGGAGGAGAGTGTTAGGAAGGGTGGTAAAGATCTTCCATCCAGGCGATCACCATAACTAGCTTGGTACTGAGTGTGAAGATGACACTAAGAATGGAGCTCGATGCTATTAATTACCAGTGATATGCCAGAAGCTTAACACCTCTTGAAAAGCCACCATTTAAATTTCCCAGCAAGTCATAAAATTGTAGAATTCACAGACTCAAATAAACTTGGGCTCTTATTTCCAAAATCAGGGTGGGGGAGGGGAGAGGGAAGAAGTTGTTTCAGTTTCTAATTTTGCCAAACACTTCCCCAAGGATATAGTGTTTAACCACAGAAGATGTTAAATCTATTAACACTGGGAGAAGAGCCAGTTAGAGCTTCAATGTCCAATGTTGATTCTTGACTCTTTCTGGGGTTTATCTAAGGTTTAGGATTCATAGCTTGAGAAAGGAGGTCAGAGCCCATTTAATCTATTCCTAAGCTTCTGTGAAGGATAGCCACTAGAGTTAATATAGTTAAATTATGCATGTATCCTCAGATAATTAACACCAATATTTGATGTTTTGAGAAATCAGTAACAGTTTCAGTAACAAATAGCATCCAGTCTTATGCAAATAACCAGGAAAAAGGACCTTCAAATATAAGAAAAAGGAAATTCAAATAACACAACTTTTCTGCACCTATCAGAAAACCCAGAAGGGAATGGAATAATATGTTCTGAAGAGCAAAAGAGCCAAGACAGAAGCCAAAATGGCATATCCTGCAAACCTGAGCTTAACGCTGAAAAGAAGATGGACATTGTAAAAAAAAAAAGAGAGGCCTTTGAAACATTCCTTAACAAGATATAAGAAGGGTATCCAACTAGCAAATACTCAACAACAGAAACACTACAAAAGTAAATTAATGCAATTATTAAGGAAAGCACCAGTAATGATATAAATCACACCATCACTAGAGACAACAAAAGAAAAAATATACAGAAAAAGAAAGAAGCCTATCAGTTAAAAAAATCAAAAAAACAAAAAACAGATGGAGCACTGGCCCTGGAGTCGAGAGGACCTGAGTTCAAATCTGGCCTCAGACACTTGGCATGTATTAGCTATGTCACCCTAGGCAAGTCACTTAACCTTGAATGCCTCCAAAAAAAAATGGCAATGGAGGATACATTAACAAGTTTCTTTCTAAAAGTTCACAAGGGGATAAATTGATGTCAGAACTTGAAGAAAAAAAAACAATGGTAGCAGAAGAACAGGCCTGAAAAACCATGAACTAACTCCCCATGCCGCCCTGCACCAAGTGTATCAACGTATTTCGTGGGACCAAGCTACAGAATGGGAGAGTACATAAAAGGAGAGAAGGAAGGTAGAAGATAGAAGGGAATATGTGATGCACCTTTATTAAGCCAATGGCAAACAACAAAGGAAAAATAACTCATGGAGTTTCTCAGAAAGAAGAGAAGCCACAGGAGAATGAGCAAAGTGGCAAAGGGAGGAATTGAAAAAGGGAGAAAGAAAAGGAGACATTTCAACTCACTGGTAGGAAGGGACCCCACTGAAGAACATAACCAAGTGGGGAGTGATAAAATCTGTAATGGGAAACAGGGACCTTACAATTGATATAACTTCCAGGGATTGTGTGCTCAGGGAGATCACTTCTTTTGAGAGAGCTGTTGTTGTTGTTGTCATTGTTGTTCATTTTTGAAGAGGACCAATGACATCATGGAGTGACTCTTGACTTGTTCATGAATTGGATTTAAGTGAGGCAGAGTTGCACAAAGTCATCAGCCTCATTCTCTCTTCCAGAGTCATTGAAGTCCAGTGGCAAGACCAAAATCAAAATGACTGGTGATGGCCTGGGATACAGAGGATGACCTTGCTGTCTTCCATGTCTGACCAAGCTCTAAGCACTCCACAGGGCCTGCTTCAGCCAACATATACATTTTTTGGCTAGCCAGACTTCCTACAGGTAACTTCTCTGCAGAAACGTAAATCTGTACCTCTATAGACAACATCCTGCCTCAGGAAAAGGGGAAACTGAGTTCCTGGGAACAACCAGCATCCAGAATGGTGGGAAAGCATGGATCTACAGAGGATATTCCATTACAGATGGGAAAGAAAATAATCATGGGGGGGTCCATGAAGTGTCTTCCTGAAGGAATTGATACTTTGAGTGAGGCACAACAGAAATGAGAGTGGAAGGAGTAAGATCTGTAAGATAACAACATACACTGTTTAGAAGAGGGAACTCAAACTTGGTACTTCAGAAACTATAATACCATGTTGAATATAAAGATTCGAAGGAAGGAATAAGGAAGTACAAAGACCATAAATTCAATAATAAAAAATTAGGATAGATAGAAAGAGAAGAGAATTAATGAAAAGAACAAGGTAAAGGAATCCCTTTAAGAAAAATGTAGAGAAAATTAAAAAAAAACCTCTAACAAACAAAAAAAAGTTGTAGAGTAAGAGAAGAGGGGATTTTTAGTTAATTACTTAACTGAGAGGGGGAAAGATGGGAAGGAAGATGGAAAGAATGAAATAACAAAATAAAAAGGAAAAAAAAAATTTAAAAAAAGGAGATGGGGTTGAAGGTGAGGGGAAGGCTGATATCTTAAGGGTTATTTTAAAGTAGATTAAGTAAAAATAATTATAAAGATAAAATATTATCTTATAAGAGAAAAATAACAACAAAATTCCAATTCAGAAAAAGCATTAATAGAGTAAAAAAATAAAGGAAAACATAAACCTAATTCTCATAACTTCAAATGTGAAGAGATTTTAAAAATCCATTAGAATTAAAGAGGATGATAGATTGGATAGGTTGATAACCTACAAATTGTTGCTTAGGAAAAAAAAAACCATGCCTAAAAAGCAAAGACATCCACAGAATAAAAATGAGAAGATAGAAAAAAAAATTATATGCATCAGGTAGATAAAAAAGAGCAGAAGTTGCAATCATGCTATCACATAAAGGAAAAGACAAAAATTTGTAATGTAATTAGGCTTAAGCAAGGAAAACACATTATGCTGAAAGGAACCAAATTCAACAAACTAATACCAATATTAAACTTATATACTCTAAATGTCATAACACCCAAATTTATAAAGGAAAAATTTACTGAATTACAAGAAGACATAGATAGTAGCACAATATTAGTAGGTGACTTTAATGTTCCTGGCTCAGATTTTGACAAATATTTAGAGGGGCAACTGGATAGATGATTTTAAACGTAATTGACTCATGCATTTGATCTTACCAGCAGTTTGATAGGCTTCTTTTCCCCCCATGACACATTGAATTAAGCAGCTTTTTGGTTAGATTGATAAAATTATTCATTGTTTTGGCATCATACTTACAGCCATAATGTATTATATATTAAATATAATAGACCAATAATTTATATTCAGATGTCCACAGTATAAGTGCTACCTATGTAGACATGTTATAGTGTGAACAGTTTGTATCAACAGTGATCAAAGGAAGTATTTCTGACATCTGGCTTGTCATTTCCTTCATAAATCCTGGCTTACCATAACTTTATACAAAGAGAAAATATCTGGATAAAAAGTAATGTAAAAGAGGCAAGAGGTAGGATTTGGTGGAGAGGAGGAAGGGGGTTACTACATGAATGTGGAACAGCCAGGCAAAGGCTCAGAGTGAAAAGATGAAGACTGTATGTGAGGAATCTGCCAGATGGCGACTAACTAGTTGTGAATGTTTGACTGTACTAAAATTATTACTCACTCTCTGTCACTCCAGGATGCTATCTTGTTACAAGGCATGTGGTGACAGAAGCTGTATCAAGATTGCCCATTGCTGGGGGAAAAATAAATTCACTGAGCCATGTTGGGCTTATGTTATAATGAAGACACAGGGAGTAATATGTTCCCTTTAATAATGTCATTGAGCTTTGAAGGATAATGGGAAATGTGCATCTGTGAATACAAACATATGCAAGTTTCTCTGTGCATGAATTAGAGCAAACTTTCATTACCGTATTTGTCCAAATGTAGATCACAATTCCTTTAGTTTCCTCAAAACCTGGCCTTGTAAAAAATCTGAGTGTAGCCTGTAATAGTACCCTTAGTACGATGGTCAGGAATAAACAGTAATGAAAGAGGTAGTTCTAATGTGGCAGATGGGATGGTGGAGTGAGGTTAGAAGCTTTCCTTGGAAAGGAGAATGGCATCCAGATGGTAGATGTCATCTTTGTCAATAATCTGGATATTGAACAAACTGCTCAGGAGAGAAAACGTTATGACAAAAATGAATAAAACATTCATTTAAGTGGAAAGAAATGTAAAAAAAACCCTCTACTTTGATAGTGAATATATTTCATGTTAATTTAGCTTGATATTTCCACATGGAAGTACATATACATATATTTTATACATAAGCATATTTAGAAATATATAGATATGGACCAGACCTCTCAGCTTATTGATACAGAGAACTCTCAAAGAGGAAATTGCCCTCCAAATTCAAGTCTCTGCCATTTATAATCTTAGTTGTCTAGAACATTTAGAGGTAAGTGATTTACGTATGGTCATACATTCAGTACATGCCAGAGGCTAGACTTGACTCCAGGTCTTCTAAGCCTTAAGGCCAGCTCTCTTTTTATTACTCATATAGCCTATCACACATACATATATACATATATACATATATACATACATTTCTTTTCAGAGAGACCTCATTTTAGAGATGTCATTTATAATCTGTTATGGCAATTTGGATAGAATAAATTTGTGATTATGCAGAAATCTTACTGGTTTACTGTGTACTGTCAATGAATAACGGTTTTTTGAATAAAATTATAACATATAGAAGATTATAAAGAGGACCTTTAGAGTATTTAAGAAACAAACTTCTTTCAACAACACTCAAACTCTTCAGAATCAACCATTTAAATATATAAAATAGATATATTGATTATTGGTTATATCTAATCATTATGTGACACTCCATCTGGTGTCATTCCTTCAATCCACACTGGTCCTAAGCAGATTGAATATCCAGAGGGGAAGCTATTACTGCTTTCAAGGTTCTAGGGGCAGTCCTGAGGATGGTTTGAGGGGAGGTCCTGAGGATGGCTATCCTCTTTACATGAGCTCTAGCTCATAAGTTCTCACTTGTGTGCTTACCTTTAACAATTAGACAGTAGAATTAATTCTTTAGCAAAGAAAAACATTTACTCAGAGACATAACAAAGTTACAAAGCATTTCCCTTAAAACATGATGTATACTGTCTCAGAAAGATACACAGAGTCTGTGAGGGTAAAGAATAAACACCAACTTGAAGTACAGTGGTAGAGGGGTACACGTGTGGAGCACATGCATAGATAGTCAAGTCAACTCACCAATCTGGATCTGCAGGGCCATGATTTTTTGTTTGTTTTTATCTGTTTTGTTTGTTTTGACTTCTGGAGGGTCCTCATGAAGTCTGCTTGTAGAGCATAGCACTGATGATGAAAAGTTGCTTCCTTGCTCAGCTGAACCAATTCCTTGCAAAGTATGGTATCTTAGATGCATAGGTCAACTCACTGCTGGAATGGGTCAAGCAGGTTGCTTGGCTAGTGAGCTGGTTCCTCACTGGGCTCAGTGACTGCTGGGAAAGACCAGGCTGCTTGCTTAGCTACTAGACCTAGCTGCTCCTTGACTGAGATGGGCAGATCATTTACCTCCTAGGCAGCTGTTTTCAGAATGACTTTGGTGGCTAGTGTGACCACTGAGCTCTTCACAAACCAAGAATCACTGCTGGACACTCAGCAATTGCTTTCTCATGGGTAGTTACATTCTCTTACCACCTTCAGCCACAGGCTTGGCTGGGTGGTACTATGCATTCTTTTTTTTTTTAAATTAATTAATTTATTTATTTTTAGTTTTCAACATTCACTTCCACAAGATTTTGAGTTCCAAATTTTCTCCCCATCTCGTCCCTTCCCCCACCCCAAAATGGCATGCATTCTGAATACCCCTAATCTGCCCTCCCTTCTATCTCTCCCCCCTTCTCTTATCCTCTTCCCCTTCAATTTTCCTGTAGGGGAGAATAGATTTCTATACTCCATTTCCTGTGTATCTTATTTCCTAGTTGCATGTGAAAACAAATTTTTTTTAACTTTTGTTTTTAAAATTTTGGGTTCCAAATTTTCTCCCTTCCTCCCTCCCCT
>NW_020947390.1:10285496-10302118 GCF_900497805.2 Vombatus ursinus | reverse complement strand
GTAATTAATTAATTTATTTTTAGTTTTCAACATTCACTTCCACAAGATTTTGAGTTCCAAATTTTCTCCCCATCTCGTCCCTTCCCCCACCCCAAAATGGCATGCATTCTGAATACCCCTAATCTGCCCTCCCTTCTATCTCTCCCCCCTTCTCTTATCCTCTTCCCCTTCAATTTTCCTGTAGGGGAGAATAGATTTCTATACTCCATTTCCTGTGTATCTTATTTCCTAGTTGCATGTGAAAACAAATTTTTTTTAACTTTTGTTTTTAAAATTTTGGGTTCCAGATTTTCTCCCTTCCTCCCTCCCCACCCACCCTCATTGAGAAGGCAAGCAGCTCGATAGAGGATATACATGTGTAGTCATGCAAAACACTTCCATAGTAGTCATGTTGTGAAAAACTAAGTATATTTCCCTTCATCCTATCCCACCCCCCATTTATTCTATTCTTTTTTTTGAGCCTGTCCCTCTTTAGAAGTGTTTGCTTCTGACCACCCCCTCCCACAATCTGCCCTCCCTTCTATCATCCTCTTGCTCTCTTGTCCCTTCCCCCCCCATTTTCTGTAGGGTAGGATAGATTTCCATACCCTTAAGCCAAATCCTATGAGAATAAGATTCACTTATTCTCTCTCACCTTCCCCGTTTCCCCTCCAGTGTAAAAGCCTTTTCTTGTCTGTTTTATGTGAGATAATTTACCCCATTCTACCTCTCCCTTTCTCTTTCTCCCAGTATAATCCTCTCTCACCCCTTAATTTCAGATATCACCCCTTCATCTTCAACTCACCTTGTGCCCTCTATCTATCTATCTATCTATCTATCTATCTATCTATCTATCTATCTATCTATCTCTCTATCTCTCTATCTATCTACATACATATAATTTTTTCCTTCCAACTACTCTAATACTGACAAAGGACTCATGAGTTACAAATATCTTTCCATGCAGAATGTAAACAGTTCAACCTTAATAAGTCTCTTATGATTTCTCTTTCCTGTTTACCTCTTCATGTTTCTATTGAGTCTTGTATCTGAAAGTCAAATTTTCTGTTCAGCTCTGGTCTTTTCATCAAGAATGCTTGGAAGCCCTCTATTTCACTGAGTGTCCATTTTTTCCCCTGAAGGATTATGCTCAGTTTTGCTGGGTAGGTAATTCTTGATTGTAATCCTGTCTCCTTTGCTTTCCAGAATATTATATTCCAAGCCCTGAGGTCCCTTAATGTAGAAGCTGCTAAATCTTGTGTTATCCTGATTGTGTTTCCACAATACTTGAATTGTTTTGTTCTGGCTGCTTGTACTATTTTCTCCTTGACCTGGGAATTCTGGAATTTGGTTATAATATTCCTAGGAGTTTTCCTTTGGAGATCTCTTTCAGGAGGTGATTGGTGGATTCTTTCAATTTCTATTTTGCCCTCTGGTTCTAAAATATCAGGGCAGTTTTCCTTGATAATTTCTTGAAAGATGATGTCTAGGCTCTTTTTTTTGATCATAGCTTTCAGACAGTCCAATAATTTTTAAATTATCTCTCCTGGATTTATTTTCCAGGTCAGTTGTTTTTCCAATGAGATATTTCACATTGTTTTCTTTTTTTTCATTCTTTTTAATTTGTTTTACAGTGTCTTGGTTTCTCATTGTCACTAGCTTCCAATTGCTCCATTCTAATTTTTAAGGAAGTATTTTCTTCAGTAAGCTTTTGGATTTTCTTTTCCATTTGGCCAATTTTGCTTTGTAGAGCATTCTTCTCCTCATTGACTTTTTGGACTTCTTTTGCCATTTGGGTTAAGCTATTTTTTAAGGTGTTATTTTCTTCAGTTTTTTTTGGGGTCTCCTTTAGCAAGCAACAGCTTGCTAAAACAGACTTGTTTTTCATGATTTTCTTGCAAAACTCTCAGTTTTCCCTCTACTTCTCTTACTTGCTTCTCAAAATCCTTTTTGAGCTCTTCCATGGCCTGGGACCAATTCATATTTTTCTTGGAGGCTTTGGATGTAGGAACATTGACTTTGTTTTCTTCTTCTGGTTGTATGTTTTGATCTTCTTTGTTACCAAAGAAAGATTCTATGGTCTGATTCTTTTTGCACTGCTTGTTCATGATCCTAGCCAATTACTTGAGTTATAAACCCTTTGTTAAGGTAGGAGTCTGCTTCCAATGTGAAGAGTGTACTGTCCCAAGCTTCAGGGGTTTTGTGCAACTATTTTCAGAGATACTTCTAGGGACCTGAAAATTTTCAGTTCTTCTAAGGTGGTATGATCAAGGGTGAGGTGTTTACTCCTTTCCTGGCCTGTGCTCTGGTCTATGACCACAAGCACTCTTTTCTGTCTTGGAACTGTGAGGAGGATTTCCTCTCTACAGCCACTACAAGGTCCACCACACCAGCACTCCTCCTCGCCCCAGGATTGCCACCCAGAACTGTGACCCAGAATCAAGCACGGGCAAAGCAAGAGAATCCTGCACCAGCAGAGAGATCCTTGAAATCCCCCTCTGATCAACCACCTGATTGCCCCTCAGTCTGTGGGCTGGAAACTCCAGAAGCAACCACCACACCAGGGCCGTACTCAGGGACAGGGGCTGGTGCTTCTCTCTCACCACTGCAGAAACAGACTTTTCCTACTGACCTTCTAAGTTGTCTTTAGTGTTCAAGGGTTGAAAAGTCTGGAATCCTCCACAGCTGCCTGTGATTCAGTCCTCTGAGGCCTGCTCCAGGTTTGCTGTGGCCTGCATGCCCACGCCAAACTTCATTCCTCTCCCTGCCTGGCCACGATATACTTTTCTGATCAACCATTCAGGTTGTCTTGGGCTGAAAATTTGTTTCACTCTGCCTTTTTGTGGGTTCTGCTGCTTTAGAATTTGTTTAGAGCCATTTTTTATAGGTATTTGGAGGGGTTTGGGGGAGAACTCAAGCAAGTCACTGCTTTTACTCCGCCATCTTGGCTTTGCCCTGGTACTATGCATTCTTCACCTGGAGTGCTGCCATACTTTTTAGCTGGAGTGACATGAGTATCTTTCAGAAAGAGCAGTGACCCTTAGCCTAGGATTGGCAGAAGCCTCTCCTTATTAACTCCTTCTGAGCCAATATTCAGACCTCCAGGAAAGAGGTAGGAGAGGTTTAACCTCCTCTGTTTATTATTTCTTCGTGGTTCAGGGGTTACCTCCCTCTGTTTTGATCTCTGTCTTTATTTATGAGGATCGGCCATATTCCCACTGAGTCTTAAGTAGATGAGCAGCTGGGGGTAAAGGTGTTGAAGAGATCTGTATCCTGGGAAAGTTACTGCCTCACTGGCCTTTTCGTAGTCAAATGAACTATTTAAGACCTTTTGTGAGAAGTAGACTGTTTCCTTTGCCTCTAGAAAAGCTTCCCTATACATTTCAATGTTTTGAGTCCCTTAACTTCAAAAGGGGAACAATATCACCATTTAAGTAATTGAAAATTACTAGACAAAACTTTGTCAGTCTGGTTCCACTTACTCTCTTTATTCTGGGCAAAGAACTTAGAATCCAAAAATCTGAATTCAAGTTCCAGCTCTTCCATTTACCAGCGATGTGGATTTAGGCAAATGGCTTACTTTTTCGAAGTCTTAGTTTCCTTAGAAGACTCATCTTCCTGAGTTCAAATCTGGCCTCAGAGTGTCAAATCTGACACTTACTAGCTGTGTGGGCAAGTCACTTAACTTTGCCTCAGTTTCCTCATCTGTAAAATGAGCTTGAGAAGGAAATGGCAAATCACCCCAGTATCTTTGCCAAGAAGACTCCAAATGGGGTTATGAAGAGTAGGGCAGGACTGAAAAAATGACTCAACAACAACAATAAACAAAAAAGGTGCTATTGTGAAAAGGATACTGAACTTGGAGTCAGGAAAAACCTGGGTTCAAATCTCACTTCTGAAATTCACTAGCTCTGTGGCCAGGGGAAAGTCACTAAACATCTCTGAGTCTCAATTTCCTTATCAGTCAAAAGGGATTAATAGTATCACCTATTTCACTGGGTTGTCATAAGGCTCAAATGAGATAAATATGTAAAAGAAAAGGAGAGGGATAGGGATTGGACCCACCATTTCATTGTGTTAGGGAACTACTGGAGAAAGAAATTGTGTCCTAAAGCAGAGTGTGCAACTTTTCTGCAATTTATAGTTTTAAGAGAGTTGCCAGGGCCATTGGCAGGTTAAATGATCTGCCTAAACCTCTGTAAAAGAGACTGTAGTTTCCTCATAGGTACAATGGGGATAGCTAGCATTAATATAGCACTTTAAAACTGGCAGAGCTCTTTACAAATATTATCCTGTTTTATCCTGACAACAACCCTGGGAGGTAGGGGTCACCTCAGGAAGTTGAGGGCTTCTTGACCCCAGGCCTAATGCTTTCTTCACTGCTCTACTTAGCTGCCATTGTCAACCCACCCCAACCTACATTTTAGGGTTGTTGTAAGGATCAGTCAGATAATCTAACCAATCTATAAACTACTCTCTATAGTTATTTAAAAATAATAAAAAGTATTATTTGAAGAGATACTCTATAATTCATAGTTCTCCCTGAGAGGCAGCTTGTTGTAGCAGATAGAGGGTTGGATTTAGATTCAGAAAGATCTGGGTTTAAGTCCTTCTTCAGACACATTCTCGCTGCGTGACCATTTGCAAGTCGTTTAACGTTTCAGTGTCCCAGGCAAACCTCTAAGATTATAAATTATTGATCTGCATCTTGTGGAGAAAGGTCTGGGGATTCCCTACACTTATTGAGAGGAAAACATTCTTTTTATGAATCATGGCTGGCTTTTCTTTTAACTTCTTCAGCTAAGTGAGTTTTTTCTACAGAGATATACTAATAACCTTTCCTGTTAGAGAAGGTTACCAATCACATTTTCCACAGTTGTCTTAGATTAAAATATATACTGGTGTGATGACCCACAGAGAAAACCATAGTTGAAATATCACTCAGCAACAGGTGCAAATACTGGTATATTATACTGTCTGGCCTCTAGTCAGTTCTGAAAAAGCTAAAGATGACTTCATTCAGGACTGGGCGAGAATTTTCTAATTCAAATAGCTCAATCCTGGGCTGGTGCTCTAATGGTCAGTTCCATTCCTGGTGTCAGTGCTGGTACATGACTCCCAAATGCCTGTTTCAGGGCTAATCTTAAGCCTTTTCTTAGTTCGTGAGTCTTGGAAGCAGACCCTGCAGTCCCTATTTGTTAAAACCTTCTACAGCAGGAATCAGTGAAAGGTTAAAAGCTCCAAATGAAGCACTGCAGAAGTCAGTGGGAAACAAAGTATTTTTGAGGTCTCCGTGATTTTAAGAGCAATTGATAGCAAAGAACAGAACTGTCCTGTGTAAGTCAGTACAACCCTCTAGCGCCCCAAAACACAAATAGCCACCCATCTGTCCAGGTTACTCCTTGGAAATTCTTGGTTAATGACATCACTCTGATTGCCAACACCCTTGTGGCCCTCCTCCCTGGGACTGACTACTTAGTTGCTGCTCAGAGACTGGGAGTCCAGACCGCACTGGAAGACAGTGAGAGCAGAGCAAAGGCTCAGGACCCAAGACCCAGCCCCTCACTTATCTTCTCCTGGTAATGAAGAATTGTCATTTAATGTTTCTGTTGAATGTCTCTATGCATGTGTGTGAGTGTGTAAAAGATTATTGATTTGGACAAATATGCTTAGAGGGAATAAACATACACATCTAATATTCCTTATCACATAAGGTGAATAGCAATTTTGGTTTTTTCCACATGGTATGAGGTTATTTTTCCCTCTTCTCTTTTTTAGTCCCTTTCTCCTTTGGAGTTTTGCCTCAAGATTATAGATGATAATCTCCTGAAGATTTCCTTGCAAAAGCATTTAGTGTCTGCATTGCTTTACTAATCAAGGTTTTCTGGATTTCCCTTTCATCTATATTTTATGAGAAGCAGTGTGGTTCAGTGGAAAGAGCATTTGAATCCCAGATCTGCCACTTGTGTCCTTGGGCAATCATTCTACTTCTCTGGGTCTTGTTTCCTCCTCTTCAGATGACAGCATTAGGCTAGACCTCTGAGGTTCCTTCCAGCTCTAAATCTATGAGTCTATTAATCAAGAGGCAGGGAGGCGTAGTGAAAAGTGTGCAGAATTTGAGGGTGGAAGATGTGGGTTTGATTGCTGGTTCTGCAGATGTGTCACTTTTGCCTCCTTTTCTTCCCCTCTAAAATGAGGGGGTTGGACTAGATGACCTCTAAAGGCCCTTCCAATCCAAAATCTATGAGCCCATGATAGGACACCCAAGTGAAACTGGATGGTTTGGCAACAGGCACGAAGACCGTGAACGAGACTGAGTGGGGTTTGAAAGGTGGTGAAAATTGGCCTTAAGTCAATCAATCAAGAAGCATTTATTAAGCATCTACTATATGTCAGATGAGAGACAAAATGGTCCATTGGATAGAAAGCTACTGGCCCCAGAGACAGGAAGCCTGGGGCTCTAGTCCTGTCTCTGACACATACTGGCTATCTGACCTTGAATGGTAATCTAAGCAACTCTCTAAGACTATAAATTTCAGAGAAAGTGCCATCTTTCATTGGCAGTGGGAGTTTACTCATCTTGGAATTCCTTATACCAATTATGGGCAGCTATGTGGTATAGTGGATAGAGTGCTGGGCCTGGAGTCAGGAAGACTTATCTTCCTGAGTTCAAATCTGGCCTTAGACACTTACTAGCTACATGATCCTGGGCAAGTCACTTAACCCTGTTTAACTCAGTTTTCTCTTCTGTAAAATGAACTGGAGAAGGAAATGGCAAACCACTTCAGTATCTTTGCCAAGAAAATTCTAAATGAGGTCAAGAAGAATTGGATATGACAGAAACGACTGAACAAAAACAGCAATGCCAATGATACCACATATTTAGTCACCAACTCTATGTGACAGGAATGGTGCTAAACCCTTGGAGGTAATCTACTAAGAACTAAAAGTGTACTGTTCTGGGTCCTTACAAACTTTGCTTCATGTCCCCTAAGGGATGTAAAAAGGGATATGTAAAAATGACCTGAAGAGTTCTTAAAAACTGTCACAGGCTGATAACCTTTAATTTTTTATTTGTTTCCAAGTAAAGTGCCCTTGTCCTACATTTTCTTGGATTTAATGATGAAAAGACTTTAAAAACTGTTTTCAAGTGTGAGAATGCAAGATGCTTTATGATGCATAGTAACAAGTCTATTCAAGGTCACCCTCAAAGAGCAAGTAATTCTGCAAGATGAACATCAAGAAAGAGGCAATATGTCAGCCGCCTATCAGAAGAGAATGCTCTGTTGGGAATTTACAGCTATTTTGTTCTACTAAACCTGTTAATGCCAGTAGTCAGTCATCATAGCATTTCAGAGCTAGAAAGGCTCTCATGGTTTATCAGACCCCAAACCATATTTTTAGATTCACTATTGTTGTACACAGTTCTGTTCAAGAAGTGAATTTGGTTCAAGCCCAGTGCTTAGACTCAGGATCTAGAGCTGAAAGGAACTTTAGAAATCATTTATCTAATCCCATTTATTTTACAGTGGAGGAAACAGAGGCCCAGAAAAGCAAAATGATTTGCCCAAGGTTGTCTAGGCCCTCTGACATTAAATCCAGTGCTCTTCCCACCTTACACTGTCTCTCTTACTAAGTGAATGATCTTTGGACAAGTTATTAAATCTCTCTGAGCCTCCGTTTCCTCAACTGGAAAGCTGGGGCGATACTTACCCAGCCTGCATTATAGGATTATCATGAGTATTAAATGAGATAAAGTACGTAAAAATTCTCTGAAAAGTATAAATTGCTCCACACATGTAAGGTAGTAGAATTATTTCCTTCAACCCCCTGAAGTTCTGCTCACCCACTGCTATGTATGGTTCTATTTTTAAAATGCCAGAATAATAATGGCAGCAGATATTCAGTAGAACTTTACAAAAATGTTCTTATTTGAGCCACACAACCATCCTGGTAGGTAGGAATGGCAGGTCTTATTATTTTTCATTTACAGATTAAAAAATGAAGGCTTAGAGAGTTAAAGTGATGTGCCTTACATCATGTAGTTTGTAAAATGGAATGATGGGATTTCAACATAGGTCTTATGACCTCAAATACAATTTTCTTTCCCCTCCATTCTTCCATCAGTTAGTTGAGCAGGAAAAAAAACTCTAATGAAGATGTTAATTTAACTATTTTAAAAATAAATTTTTATTGATACCTTTTATTTTTACATTGCTTTGCAAGTTCCCCCTGTATATTTTTATTTAACTGATTAAAAAAGAAACTGAACTGACTAGGTGGTTTGTTTTTTTTTAGTGTCTATAAAGAGAGCCATCATTGTTCTAGACTCTGAGGACCTGTATTCAAATCCTGTCTCTAACATTACCTGATTATAGCTGTTCCATTTTATTTGGTTTGTGTAGACAGACCATATAGTCACAGTGTCATCTATAATCGTATGTGGTTAGTAAGTGACTGAATCTGATCAAATTCATAAAATGTGTTAGTATGATATCCTTTAATGTTTCTTGAGCACCGCAAAATAGTCAGGCACTGTGCAACATGTGACATCAAGATATGGTCCCTATTTTTTTGAGAAGTTTATAATCTTAATACAGCATGGCTAAAATTAGGTGGCACAAGCTCTAATTAAAATAGCAGTACATCTAAATTTACCACTTACTCCCTAGGACTGACTATTATGTGAGAGGTGTTTTTTAGGATTATATGGATGTGATATTTGCAAAATTATGGACACCGGAGAAGGTGGGAAGCTTCTCTGTACTCCTGCCTTGGGAACTGCATCCATAAACTTCTAAGAAAGGAATAGCATTTACTCCAAGCAATATAAGGAGCTTTACAGTCTCAGTGTGTGTTTCTTTCTTCGCTCACTGACAGGAAGCCAAGGACAGGCAGTTGCCCAGGAAGGCTCCTCCAAGTTTCCTGTTAACCTATCTTGAGCATGGAGCGATCCGGGAGGGAACTGTGTCTCAACTTTACCGTGGTCCTCATAACTGTGATCCTTATGTGGCTTCTGGTGAGATCATATCAATACTAAGAAGATGAAGCTGGAGATCCTGAGCTTGACCAGCACAGAAGAACGCTCAAGAACACGGGAGCTCTCCTGTAGTGCAATATGCCTTGGGATGCCCTTGCCTGCAATTACTTATACCTGGATATAGCTAGGATAGGATGAGGGTTTTCCCTTTGCAGAATCATCTTTGTCCTGTGCTAATGCTATGTTTTTGGGCTCTAGTTCTGTGATCCCATGCTTCTGTGATCAATTCTGTGGCAATGTGATTTTATGTTTTCCCAAAATTCCTTTGTCAAAAGTTTGGCCAAAGTTGTTTTCAAGTGGGCATTGGACATGTTTCCTGACACTGCAGATGTTAATAAAACCACCTGTTTGAAATGGGGATCATTGTGAAACAGGATTGAACCATGTGCTGTCTCCATCCCTCCATAGCTCCCTATTTGTCAGCCCTTCTGCCAGCCTCTCTCCTCAATGTTGTTTCTAAATTGAATTAAAAATCAACTCTCTGGTAGAAAGAAATGTGATGTAATTAGTCACTATGGCTGTCATTTAAATAAAAAAAAATTTTAAACCTCAAAACATTATTTGGAATTCTCTTTACCTTCTACTAACATTATCTCTTCTGACTACAAACTAGGATTAGTTAGTGGAGAAAGCTTTACACTGGGAAGAGAACTGAGATCTAGTCCTGAGTGGCAGGACAAGTCACTTCTGTTAAATAAAAAAGCAAAACAAAACAAAAAAAAAAACAAACCAAACTTGTCTCAAGTGTCTACTATGTTCAAAAATCTTCAGTGACTCCCTATTCAATCAATCAACCAATAAGCATTTGTTAAGCACCTATGTGTGCCAAGCACTTATTTATTCAACACTTATTCAGTTACCCACTATTGATTAAGCACCTACTTTGTGACTTCATTGTACTATGTGCTTGTGATTAAAAGAGAGAAAGAGAAAGAGAGAGAGAGAGAGAGAGAGAGAGAGAGATAATCGCTTCCCTCAAGGAGCTTATATTCAATAAGCAGATACAATCAATCAATCAATCAATAAACATTTAATAAATACTTACTATGTATTAGGCATGTCCGCTAGTACAATGGATAGAGTACTAGGCCTGTAGTCAGGAAGACTCATCTTGCTGAGTTCAAATCTGGCCTCAGATACTTACTAGCTGTGTGACTCTGGGCAAATCACTTAACCTTGTTTGCCTCAATTTCTTCATCGGTAAAATGAGCTGGAGAAGGAAATGACAAACCACTCTAGTATCCTTGCCAAGAAAACCCCAAATGGGGTCATAAAGAATCAGACATGACTGAAACAACTGAACAACAACAATGCATTAGGCAAATTGCTAAGTGCTAAAAAGGCAAAAACAGTCCCTGCCCACAAAGAGCTTACATTCTAAGGTGAAAATATATGAATAAGTAGGTACATACAAAATACACACAGTAGATGGAAGGTCACCTTAGAGGTAGATAATAACCACAGTAGAGGAAGGTTTCCTGTATAAGGTGGGGTTTTGAAAGGAAGTCAGGGATTCCAAGATGTGGAGAGGAAGAAGCAGAGCACTCCAGGTATATGGGACAGCCAGTGTAAAAGCCCCCAATTGAGAGAGGGAGTGTGAGGCCTGGAAAGACCCATAGGTCATCTGGCCCAGTCCCTTCATTTTATAGAACTGAGGCCCAGAGACGCTGCATAAGGTGTCATAGGCAGAGCTAGGGTTCAAACCCATGTCTTCTGATTTCAACTCCAGCATTTTTTCCACTATACCACACTGCTGCTCATAAACACAGAGAATATATATTAAGTGATTCCAGTGCCTTCCCTTGGTTAATTATTCCTATTTATCTTGTATATAGCTTGTTTGTACATTTTTGTTTTGTCAACTGGACTGGACCAGCCTCTAACCTGCGGATGACCAGAGCCTAACATAGCAGACCAGAGACAAGAGAGTCAGGAATCAAGCAGAAGTTTAATTTCAAAGTGAGGAAAATAGCCTACAAGCAAAGTCTTCCTTCCTAAGAAAGGGGGCTTACCTGCTTATGAAAGGGATAGGGTTTTTAAGTGTGAAAACCACAAACCCTTTGATCACAATTCTGGCATTCTTGGGTCTTGAGTAAACAGTCTCCAAGTCCACAGCTGGACCACAACAAACAGCCTTCAAGGTATTAGGGTCCTCGAGCCTTGTGGTTGTTCAGTGGGGCACAGACCCAGGGTTAGCTGGGAGCAGCAGTGGAGCCCTGGGTTTGGTTCACTTGACAGTTACAAGCACAGGGGATTGTTGTTATGCCAAGCTCAGGGCACAACCTGCTTACTCGGTCTTAGTTCTGGAAAACAGGATATGTCATGATAGTATCTTGACAGTTTGATTTTTGACTCCCCCATCACATTGTGAGCTCCTTGAGGGAAGGGACTGTCTATTGCTTCTTTTTGTATCCACAGCACTTAGCACAGTGTCTGACACATAGGAGCTGCATAATAAGTGCTTATAGACTGACTGACGGAAATAATTTCATGAGGTAGAGAGTACTAAAAACTGGGGGAATGAGGAAAGGATTTATATATGAAATAAGACTGTAAAAGTTGGTGAGAGCTAGACCGTGGAGGACATTAAATGCCAGGATTTTTATTTTATCCTATTGGCAATAGAATATAAATAGAATGTAAGTTCCTGCTAGACATGAGTTATTGCCCTTTTGTCTGTATGCTGGGTGACAAAGGAGGGAGAGGGGATATTAAGCTTCTAGTATGAGCCAGGAACTATATTAAGTGCTTTATAAATATTATCTCTTTGATCCTTACAAAAACTGTGAAGTAGGTGTTATTATTATCTCCATTTAACAGTTGAGGAAACCAAGGCAAGCAGAGGTGTAGTGATTTGCCCAAAGCTCCTGAGTATCTGAGGCTGAATTTGAACTCAGGTATTTGTGACCTTAGGTCCAGAGTTCTATCCATTAGCTGCCTACTAAGTCACTTTCACAGTGACTTACACATAGTAGGTACTTAATTGATGCTTTTTGATTGAGTGTTGGATGAATATGGGGCCACTGAAAAGTTTTGAGCAGGAAAAAGACACTATCAGTTCTGGGTTTTAAGAAAATGACAATCTCTCTAGGTATCATTTTCTTTAACTGGAAAATGAGAAGGTTGAACAGGAAGATGATCTCTAAGCTTCCTTCCTAGCTCTAAATATTATCATTCTATGATCCACTGTGCAACATAACATTTCACGTAAGTCACATTTTGTCAGCTGCCCAGGATTTGAGCTGAAGTCAACCTGGAGTGTCAAGACTACATTTCTATTAATTTATGTATATGAATTAAAAAAATACTTTATGCCTATGGTTATTTGCTATTGTTGTGCAAATAAACTTAATCACTGGCTGAATAAAAGTATTGCAAACTGGGAATTAAAAATTAAAGAGAACCTTACATATACATTTATAGAAATAATAGAAATTTGTCATTTTGGATCCTTGCTACATGGTGTAGCCAAATAGAGGGACTGTTCCAAATCACAGAGAACACATTTATTAATTATACTTGACTCTTGGTCATGACTACAGACACAAATCAAGGATCACTAGATTTCTTCTTGATTTTGAGAGATAGCCATTGCATAGGGCAGCTGGGTGGCACAGTGCATAGAGTGTCAGACCTGGAGTTAGGAAGACTCAACTCCCTGAGTTCAAATCTGGCCTCAGACATTTACTAACTGTGTGACCCTGGGCAAGTCACTTAACCCTGTCAGGTATATCTCAGTTGCTCATCTGTAAAATGAGCTGGAGAAGGAAATAGCAAACCATTTCAGTATTTTTGCCAAGAAGACCCCAAAATGAAGTCATGAAGAGTTGAACACAACTGAAATGACTGAATAACAACAAAAACAACAATTTTGCTAAGAATTATCAACAAGACCATAACTACATAGACAAAAATAGAAAAAAAATTAAGAAATTACATAGATAATTCGGGTCTTAAATTGTGCAATTAGGGTGAAAACAAACCCCGAAATATTCAGATTGGCTCTCCATAATGATCCAATATACTAGTTAGTTGTTTAGGGCAGTTTTTCTGTGTCTGTTAGACATGGCTAAAGTTTCATAGAAAGGCCCATAGACAGTATTAGTATCCTTTATTTGCCCATGGTAGTTCCTGCCACTGTGTCACTACATTTTGAACATTTTCCCACCTCCCTCCCCCAAATACTTTAGCCTCTTTCTTTTCTGAAAATACATGCCCAATTCTTTCACTGAGTAATTCCCTGTTTTAATTTTTCAATTACCCTTAGGGACCAATCAATCTGCCCTTCATCTCTAAATGGACTTTTCTTCTATCTCCTCTAATTTTTTTTGTTACCTAATATCTTCTTTTGCTCCACTCCAGCACAATTCCATCTGGATAATGATATTATGTTGAAAGCAGTTGATGAGAAAAGGGAAAAGAACCTATTTGAACAAAAATATTTATAGCAGCTCTTTTTGTGGTGGCAAAGAATTGGAAATTGAGGGGATGACATCAATTGAGGAAAGGCTGAACAAGTTGTAGTATATGAATGTCATGGAATATTATTGTGCTATAAGAAATGATGAGCAGGCAGCCTTCAGAAAATCTTGGAAAGACTTACATGAACTGATGCAAAATGGAGTAAGCAGAACCAGAAAAACATTGTACAAAGTAACAGCAACATTGTACGATAATTAACTATTAATGACTTAGCTATTCCCGGCAATACAATGATCCAAGACAATTCCAAAGGTCTAAGGAAAAATGCTATTCACCTCCAGAGAAAACTGATGGAGTCTGAACGTAGATTGAAGCATATATTTTCATTTTCTTTATTTTTTCAAGGTTTTTTTTCTTTTGGTCTATTTCTTCCTTTGCAACATGACTAATATGGAAATATGTCTTACACGACTGTACATATATAACTTATATCAAATTGCTTACTATATTGGGGGGAGGAAGAAAATTCAGAACTCAATATTTTTAAATGAATGTGAAACTTTGTCTTTACATGTAATTAGAGAAAATTAAATTATATATTATATATATACAAACATATACATACACACACTCTGTGTGTGTGTGTGTGTGTGTGTGTGTGTGTGTATACACACATATAGCAGCTGATGAAATATCCAGGAAAGCTGACTTGATTCCTTCTTTATTCCAGATTTATTTATCCTCATCCTGGGTTGTTTTCCTTACTTTATTGCCTGTGTAGATGCATAGATATTTTGGAAGGGCTTTCATTTGTTCAGGGCCAAGATGAATGGTCTGTGCTGGGGCACACAATTAATGCTGTTGGACAGTAACAATAAAGGAGGCATTTCTTGCCTAGTTCTTACAGGCAATGGAAAGATAATCGGATGCTGACTTCTCATTTAATCACTGGAAAAGAAAGACAGTTTGTATATCTAACAGCTATTTCTTCATGAAATATGGATTGTTCACTTTCTTTTGGTCTCTTAGTCATTATCAGCCTGCCTGCCATTGTCAGTGTTTATAAACCACTCACCATTGCCTGTTGAGTTGGGCATACTTTGAAGGTTAGCCATCAAAAAGGTGCAATGAGTGGAACTGAACAATTGTACCAAATTAGGGTCAAATTATTGCTTTAAAGTAGGTTGAGCAATTTTTGCCTATGCCATAGTACAGAGTTTCCTAATCTTAATTGCATATACTGTTCTAAAAGAGCCCCAAGTTTGGTTTATTTCTCTCAGAGTACACTAACAAACAAATTCAATTAAACAATTATCTTTTTAAAAAGTTTGATTGATGCTTTTTGCTTTTTATATCATTCACTTCCTTACTAAGACACATTTAAGCAAAACCAAGTAACACAGTGACCACACTGGGACTGATGTCATCTTCTGTTGTTTTTTCCCCCCAAGGTCTCTTCAGACACCATGAAACAAGAGTGATTTTACCCAAGGACCTATTTCCAATGTGTGCTTTTCTGTATTACATTAGAAAATATGTAAGCATTGTAGAGGAGGCCTATAATGGATTCATGATATCATCTCAGAGGGATACTCTCTATGCTGTGCAGATGATAACTCATTTTTGCTTTTTCTTCCTGTGAGATTCTTGTCCATATCTTCTCATAATCTCTTTAAAGAACAATCACACAAATGTGCTGAGGAACCTTCTTTTTGGGATCGTTTAATATTACATGGATAGTAATACAGTACTTGGACTACTTAACTGTGGTTCCTTGCTTTCAAAATATGACTGCTCCACCTCCTTTTCTAGGCATCTAGACCTTTTAAACAACATGTTGAATATAAGTCCTCTTTAGTTAAACTGTCTAGCAAAGCAAATACTTGGGCATGATGTTTTCAAGGAAGTTACTGGCTTTGACATTCAGAATCAGTGTCTCTATTGCTTTAGGAACTGATAAAAACCAATAGTTCTGGCTTCTGACCTCGGTTTCCCTGTCCACTTCTTTTATCACATACTTTAAGGAGTTCACCCTGCACCTCGGGATTGGAAACTTAACATTAAAACTAATTTTAATGTAGTTCAAGTCCCAGGTAGGTTTGGAAGTCTCTTGAAAAATAGGCCTATGACCCTGTATATGAGAAGGGAGATATGACTCTTGATTGGCAAAGAGATTTATGGTATGGAGGAATGAAGGAAAAGAGAGATGGTAAGAGAGAGGGCATGAACTTTGAATGGCAAATGGTAGGCCTCCAAAACCGCAGATATATGGGGAAAAGCCAGCAATAAACATGTCCTTTGATTCACAGTGTGTACCCCAGAGGCTAAGAGTGGACAAGTTGGGTGAGATAATTCTCTCCCTACTTGAGCTGAGATTTCATTTCACTCCTGGGTCAGAGCCTCCTAACTCTTCAGTAGTCTATCACCTAAACTAGTCTTCGTACCTTCCTCAATTATTATTTTACTAGCTTTCATAAATATATATATATGCTCATTATTTGTAATTTTTTTTGTATAATAAGCATATGGTAGGCTTGTTATTTTTCAGTTGTTTCAGTCATATCCAACTCCTCATGACTCCATTTGGGGTTCTCTTGGCAAAGATATTGGAGTGGTTTGCCATTTCCTTCTCCAGCTCATTTTACAGATGAGGAAACTGAGGTAAACAGGGCTAAGTGACTTGTCCATGGTCATGCAGATACTAAGTGTCTGAGGCCAGATTTGAACTTAGAAAGATGAGTCTTCCTGACTTCAGATCTGGTACTCTATCCACTCTTCCACCTAGCTGCCTTATGTGGTAGGAGGGGAACCCTAATGTGGCTGAGCTTACGTCAATTTTCCCCAAGGTCTGGGGCAGAAGCACTTCCCTCCCTATAGTGATCAGGGAACGTGGTTTTTATCTTAACCCCCTTCCCAGAGAAACATGCCCCTAGACTTCAAATATCTGATGTGTATTAGATGGATATAATTCTAAGCCCAATACCCTTCTTAAAGATAAAAATGTGAGGGAGTAATTACCCATCTGGAGCCATTTGTCTGCTTCCCACAAAGCTAGAAATTCAGTCTCCCTGAGAGGTCTGGTAGGGTATTCCAAATCTATCCCTGCATCCCTCCATCCCTCTATCTATCTATCTTATCTATCTATCTATCTATCTATCTATCTATCTATCTATCTATCTAT
>NW_020947390.1:10187015-10285486 GCF_900497805.2 Vombatus ursinus | reverse complement strand
TATCTATCTATCTATCTATCTATCTATCTATCTATCTATCTATCTATCTATCTACCTATCTATTTATCTATCCCAATGGACCACCTCTATTCTGTTATATTATACCATTTCTTACATTTGTTCTGGCTCTTTAGGGAAAAAAAATTATTGTGGTTCTTTTCTGAGTAAATAAAATGAAAATTACTTTTAGTAGCAGCTCCTCTATATAGTGCATGCATGAAGAGACAGTAGCATATAACTCAAACTCGAGCCAATAGCATCTGATTGAGATCTCGCTTGTAAATTGCCTGATTTCCATTCATTTACACACTTTATATTCAAATGCAGAGCTGAGATTCACAGACAAATCCTGGAATAAGATGGAAAAACATCTATTTTCAGTACACTGAATATTGTAACTATGTGCTACCAGGCCTCTGGTTAGAAAAAAACTACAGCAAGAAAAACCAATAACAAAACAGTGAAATATTTTGTTTAGACTTATTTCTGGAGGTGGTACGTTTTAAAAAGGACGTTGATAAGCTAGAGAATTTCCAGAGGAGGGTGGGCAAGATGCTGAAAGATCTCAAGATCATGCCATATGAGAACTGGTTGAAGGAAGAGAGAATGTTTATCCTGGGGTATTGAAGACTGGGTTTGGAAGGGAAGGGGAAAGCGTATGATGGCCATCATTAGTTTTTAAAGGCTGTCATATAGAAGAGAGATCAGGCTTGTTCTTCTTGACCCCGGATCAAAGAGGCAAACTTAGGCTTGATATAAGGGAAAACTACCAAACAACTACAGTTAAAGTGGAATGTGTTGCTCAAGGAGGTATTGGGTTGCCCCTCTTGGGAAGTCTTTAATCAAAGGCTAGATAATAACTTGTTGAGTGTGTCATAGCACAACTTCTTGTTCAGATATGAGTTGGACTAGATTGGTAGTTTGTTCTAACTCTGAAATTCTGTGACTGTGACATCAACATTGTGGCTATTTCCTTCGCTAGGGCTAATCACACCCCATCTATGTTTACACATTTTGTATGTCTCTTGCTCAAGACATATTGCAAATACCCTTAAAGCAGAGGCTCTTAACCTGGGATCTGTGCACTTATTTTCAAAATATTTTAACAAATATGTTTCAATATAATTGGATTCCTTGGTAATCCCATGTCTTTTATTTTGTACATTTAAAAACATTATTCTGAGAAGGGGTCCATGGCCTTGCACCAGATTACCAAAGGGGTTCAGGGCACAGAAAAAGTGAGGGATCTCTGACTTAAGGGATCTACCCAAAGCATCAGGGGACCTCCTTTGATTCTTTGACTAGTTCATGGATCTCAGTGTCCCACTCAGGCTGTCCACTCTTGTTACATGATTAACCTGCTTCCTTTGGCCATGTTTGTCCTTCTGATGCCTTTTACACTACTTCAAGATGATAACATTCTCTAGTTGTCCAACTTCCCATGACTCTTTGAGTTGCCAGCAATTTTGAGTCCTATGAGGTCACAGCAATCCACAATTCATAGAGTATCAATCATTCAATTAATTGATCAACAAGCATTTAATAAGCAGCTGTTATGTGGTAGGCTCTACATTATGTACTGAAGTTACAAAAACAAAAATGAAAGCTCTCTGCTCCAAGAGACTGTTCTACATCCAATAATAGGAGGCAATACATACATATTTTATATGCATATAAGTATACACAAAATAATTATTATATACAAAATAAATATATAGAATAAATGCAAAGTACATTTTAAAGAGAGAAGAACAAACTCAAAGCAGAAGAATGTATTAGCATGGTAAAGAAGGCTAGTCATATTGAATAGCATTTCAGTTTCTCATGGTACAGATTTGATTTTTATAACCTTTCAGACCTTCCTAGAGAACACAGCAAATCAGGAGCATTATGTAGCAACTTAAAGCATTTCACAGGAGGGGGGGAGTAGAGAAAGGTATCAGCCTTGGGGGGAGAAAAGGGAGCATTTGGAATTCAGTTGGTGGTTATTTACTATCAAAATAAGAAAACAGTTCCTGTACAGGGGCAGAAGACAAGGCAAGGTGATCAAGTACTTTTATTATTGGGAAAGAAGTCCTTTTGGGCAAAACTGCAGGGTCTCTTATCCAGGGACAAGTAAATGTTATAATGGGAGATGGGACCATCTGCTTTAACATGTCCTTGAATAGTTTGTCAATGTTTTCTTTCTCCTTCAATAGATGTTGGGGACTTTCTAGTATTACACCACCATGTAGTTGGGAGTTTAGTACATCAAAATAATTGTCATTCCTATTTTTCCGCTACAAACCCAAGTTCATGCTTAAAAAACTGGCTTTTGTAACAGAGATCGTATTAGGCTCATTGAAAATGCTATGTATTTTTCCACGAGCAATCTACCCCAATCTCTTCCTCTTATTCAATTATGGATTCTGTTTATTAGCTCTCTGCAGTATCTGAACAAGATGGACTAACTCAATGGCCTACTCATCCGAGAGGGTGCTGTAATCTAGGCAAAGTGCTTTTTCGTTTGGCTTGTTTATCCAATGGGGATGACTAAGCTGATCTATTTTGACTGCTGGTGGATTTCATTGGCAGCCATTCCAGTGTTCTAGGGTTTAACAAAATTAGCATACTGTTATCCCTGAGCAGATGTAATAATAATGATGATGATGATGATGATGAAGCTCTATGACTTTAATGTTTATAAATTGTTTTTTTTCCACAATGACCCTATGAGGCAGGTATTAGTATTATTATTGTTGTTGCCATTTTATAAATGAAAAATCTGAGGGTCAGAGAAATTAAGTCACTTACCCAGGATCACACAGCTAGCAATGACTGAAGCAAGACCCAGAGCTCAGGTCTTCTGACTCCAAGACCTTGTTCTTTCCACTGTATTATGTTGACTCTCATGACATGGCTGAATATTGCATGTCTCCCTGCTTTATGCCTTGATTAATGTTGGTACTCAGTGAATTGTTATGATTGTTTCCATGGTTGCACCTGTCATGAAAGCTTGCATGATGTTAATACATGCATATTAGTAATCTTTCAGGAAAGATTTTAAGGCTGAATTTTGTTTGACCAAATTAAAGGTTATTTCAAAATCAACAAATAATAATAGACGGTGGGATTTTATAGTCTCTACACCTCTAAGACAGTTATGAAATTAAAAGCATTTCAAGAAAAAATAAGCATCTTGCATTAAGGGTACTCTCAATAAATGAACAGGTCATTCTCATAAAGATTTTATAGAGAAGAATAAGTAGTTACATGGGTTGGTAATTGCTGCTGTCATTTTAGTCACTTTTTTTTTTTGGTAATAGTACCATTCATAACCTTTTCTGTTCTTTTAAACTTTTTTCTTCTTGGAGATAATCTTGAAAATTAATTGCCTTTGATTCAAGAGTCTTTAAAATATGTATCATCCAGCACAGATTTCTTCTGTTTCTTTTGAATATATGTTATAGAATTTTTTAAAATGGTTGCATATTCTACCAAAAGGAACTGCTACAAATATTTTTTTTAACATAGGGACCCTTTCTTCTTTCTTTGATCTTCTTGGTATATAGATGTAGCAATGGTATTTCTAGGTCAAAGAGTATGCACAGTTTAGTGAATTTGGGGGTATAGTTCCAATTTGCTTTCCACCAACAGCTGGACTAATTCACAATAGTATTTTTTTTTTGCAACCCTTTCAAAATTTGTCATTTTCTTTTTATGTCATCTTTGCCAAACCAGTGTGTGTGAGGTAGAAACCCAGAGTTGCTTTAATTCACATTTCTCTAATTACTTGTGATTTGGAGCACTTAAAAATTTGGTCATTGATAGCCTGAATTTCTTCCTTTGAAAACTGCCTATTGATAACCTTTGATCATTTATCTATTGGGGAATGGCTCTTATTTCTTCTAAATTTGAAGCAGTTTCTTGTATGTAGTTCCTTGGGTATAATGGCACACTTTTGAAATAAGATTTGCTATTGAAATAAAATTCCTTAAGGTCCTTTGCACTTATTGCTGTCTTTCCTTCTTTATCTTTTCTTTCATCACCCTGACATTTCGGTTGCCATGAATATGTTTACTCTAATACCAAGGGGGTTGAAACTACTTTTAACTGGCTCTCCTTTCAAGCCAAGGCACTTTTATCTGTAGCCAATTGGCTCTCCAAAATAAGTATGCATTCTTTCCAACTTCTTAACCTACTGTGAAAAGTAAGAACACAAGTCTTCTAGTCTGAGATATACAAATACATGATGCTGACCTACAAGATTCCAGAATAAAGCACTTTTTATTACAAAGAAATAGGATTTAGGGAAAGTAAAAAGGAACTTGGGGTCCAGCATGATAGAATACCAATCTATAGATCATGGGCTGAATTTATTGGCCATTGGATTTGGAATTTAAAAGGTCATTGGTTGCCTTGGCTAGGGTAATTTTAGTTGAGAGGTTGGAAGCCAGAGGATTTAAAAGGGAGTGAAAGAAGAAAATGCGGAGGTAAAGAGTATTAGTTTTTTCTGGAAATTTTGTTATAATAGGGAGAGGAGATATACAATTTCTTGTGGGAATGGTAGGGTCAACTTAATTTTTTTTTTAAGGAATGGAGAAGTAAGGAGTATAGTCTTTTCTAGGAGTTTGGCTATGAAAGAAGAAGGGAATCTAGAACAGTGGCTTGAGGGGATAGTAAGGCCAAGAGAAAATTTCTGAAGGACTGCACTCAAAATCTTTCTAGCTTAGTAGAAACTTCCACTGGTAAAGCCTCTGAAAACCTTTGAGGTTTAATGGAATAATAGAAAAAGCGCTAATTTGGAGTCAGTGGTTGTGTGTTCAAATCTCAGCTCTATTATTTGCTATTTGTGTGACCTTGGGCAAGTCATCTATTCTCTTTGGTCCTCAGTTTTCTCACCTGTAAAATGAAGGAGTTGGACTAGATTAAGAATTCTTAAACTTGAATCCTTGTGGTGCAATAGATAAAATTCTGGACCTGGTGTCAGAAAGACCTGAGTTCAAATGTGGCCTCAGACATTTACTAACTGTGGGACCCTGGGAAAGTCATTTAACCTCTGTTTGTCTCAGTTTCCTCATCTGTAAAATGAGGATAAAATAGCACTACCCTCCTAGGACTATTGCAAGGATAAAATGAGATAATATTTTGTAAAGCACTATGCAAACTTAAAGCACTATGTAAATGCTAGCTTTTATAGAAGTTGGTTTAATAAATTAATAATGATGTTTCCACACAATTCGTTTTATTTCATGCATTTAAAAACATTATTTTGAAAAGGGGCCCATATACTTCACCATGCTGCCAAAGGGATCCATGATACAAAGAAAGTTAAGAACCAAGGGATGATCTCTAAGGTTCCTTCCACCTCTAAGAATGGTGATTATGAGAATGCATTCCAGGTGAGCAGGGCAGCCTGTCAAAGACATAGAAGCCAGATATGCAGTGCTAGGTGCAGGGAATGTCAAGGAGACCAGGAAGGAGTGGAATATATCTGGGAAGATACTTCTCCCTCAAACCCTCTCCTATTCCTCTCTTCCCTATTGCTATTAAAGGCACCACCATTCTTCCAGGTAGCCAGGTGTGTGACCCGGGCATTGTCTTTGACTCTTCACTCTTTCTCATGCACCTCCCCCCTCCACCATGGCTAATCAATTGCCCAACCCTGTTGCCTCTACACTTACACCATTTTTCATATATGTCCTGTCTCTCCTCTGACAACACTACTACCCTGTCCCTTATCACCTCACGCCTGCACTACTGTAATAACCTGCTGGTTGACCTCCCTATGTCATCTCTCCCCATTCCAGTCCTTCCTTCACTCAGCTGTCAAATTGACTTTTCTAAGAGGCAGATCTGACTATGTCACTCCATGTTCAATAAACTCCAGTGGCTCTCTATTACCTTTGGAGTCACATATGAAATCCCTTGCTTTGCTTTTCATGCCCATTATAACCTGGTCCCTTCCTACTTTCCTAGTCTTCTTATACCTCATTACCTTATTCCCCTGCACAAGCTCTATGAGCAAGTGACACAGGCCTCCTTGCTGCTTCTCACACAAGACACTCCATCTTTCAACTGCGTTTTGATTGGCTGTTTCCCATGCTAGAGTGATCTCTCTCCTCATCTCTGCCTCCTGGCTTCCCTGTAAAGCTCAACTACTAAAACCCCATCTTCTGTAAGAAGCCTTTCTTAGTTACCCTAAATACTCATTATTTCTCTCTGAGATTGCTCCTATTTTACTTGGTCTATGTCCTGTTTATCCCTCTTGTTTGTATCTTGTCTCTCCCATTGGATTGTGAGCTCCTTGATAATAGGAGTCATTTTGGCTTTTCTTCATAACCCCAGCACTCAGGATAGAGCTGGCATATAGTAAGGCCTTAATTAATGTTTGTTTTCTTGACTTGTTGGATTGCATGGAGTCTTTCACAAAGTAGGCACTTGAATGACTGTTCAATTGAATTGAATTAACTTTTCTGACCTCTTTTATTGCCTACAAACCTGCTAAAGCTTCACTTATCTTAAAAGAACCCTGCCACCCCCTCCAGCTATCATCCTAAATCTCTCTTCTCACTGCAAAGCTTCCTTAATGATTAGTCTGTTTTCTGCTTCCTCTTACTCTTCACCCACTCACTCCTTAACTGGGATTCTATCCTGGGATGAAAAGCTAAAAGATATTCTATCTAGTGAAAGTTTCTATGGAAACTATTCTCTCCAAAGTCACCACTATCTTTGTGTGACTTCTGGGCCAAATCCAATGGCCTTTTTCAGTCTCCATCTTACTTGACCTCTCTTCACTATTTGCTAATATTAATGGCCCCTATTCTTTTTATTTATTTATTTATTTATTTTTTTGGTGAGGCAATTGGGGTTAAGTGACTTGCCCAGAGTCATCATATAGCTAGTAAGTATTATGTGTCTGAGGCTGTATTTGAACTCAGGTCCTCCTGATTCCAGGGCCTCCTGACTCCAAGGCCAGTGCTGTATCCACTGTACCACCCAGCTGCCCCTAATGGCCCCTATTCCTTTTTTTTTTTAAATGTATGTCTTTTATTTATTTATTTATTTATTTTTGGTGAGGCAATTGGGGTTAAGTGACTTGCCCAAGATCACACAGCTAGTAAGTTTCAAGTGTCTGAGGTCATATTTGAACTCAGGTCCTCCTGACTCCATGGCTGGAGCTTTATGTACTGTGCTACCTAGCTGCCCCAATGGACCTTATTCTTAAAATGCCTGTAATACCTTTCTTGGTTCCCCTCCTAACTACTTGTCTATTTCTTTTATATTTTCTTTATCTTTCCTTCTAACTATAGATTTTCCCCAAGGTGCTATTTTGGGCACTGTGATCTCATCACACTCTCCTTTAGTGAGGAAGTCAAGGTTCAGGAGAGAATTCTGGAGAGATCTGGAGTCAGAGAACCTGGCTTCAGATTCTGCCTTTGACATTAGGTATATGACCTTGGATGAATCATTTCAACTCGTTACACTTCAGTTTCCTTATCTGTAAAATCAGGGGAGTGAATGAGATGACCTTTAGATTCTATCCTAGCTCTAAAACTAAAAGATAAGCTCCTTGAGAGTGGGACATTTTTTCATTCTTTCTTTCTTTCTTTCTTTCTTTCTTTCTTTCTTTCTTTCTTTCCTTCTTTCTTTCTTTCTCTTTCTTTCTTTCCTCCCTCCTTCCTTCTTTTTCTCTCTCTCTTTCTTTTTCTTTCTATATTCCCAGTGCCTAGTACAGTGCTCAGCACACAGTGGGTATTTAGTAAGTGCTCGTTGAGTGATGATCCTGTGATCTTTTTCATTCTCGTGGTTTCAATCATTACCTCTATTTGGATGAAAAGTTGTCCATGTGGAGTTTAAGCCACCTAGCCCAGATGCATTACATCTTTGAGTAATAACAATAACAATAATAATTATGATAATGATACTATTAAACAACTAACATTTATATAGAACTTTAAGTTTTATGAAATACTTTACTATATTATTTCATTTAATCCTTACTACAATTCTGTAAGGTAGGTGCCATTATTATCTCCATTTTACAGACAAGGGAACTGAGGCTCAAAATGGTCATGACTTGCCCAGATTCACAGCTAGTAAATGTCTGAGATAAGATTTTGAACTCATGTCTTTGTGGACCCCAAGTCCATTGCTCTAGCCACGATGATGCCTAAAATTGCCGGATTTGATTGATAAGCCATCATTAGAGATCTTGGAAAGATCATGGAAAATGGAAGATTTACTGCAGGTTTAGAGAAAGGTAAATGTTGACCCAATTTCTTTAGAGTTACACAACTACTCTGTGTCAGAATTTGGATCAGGACCTAGCCCTCCTGACTCATAGCTCTTAGATTAAGTTATTAAATGAGGATATTCCTAGTGGAAAGAATAATGTGAAAGGAGGCTCTGGAAGGAACCCTGGAGATTATCTAATCGAACCCCCTTATTTTTCAAATGAAGAAATAGAGACTAAGTGACTTGCCCAAAGTCCCATCATGGCGGAAGGAGCTGGGACAGGATGTCACGCCCTTCCCTCCAATACCAGTATTTTTTGTTTGTTTGTTTAACAACACCACAAGACATTTGTTTGTTTAATAACACCACAAGACATCAGAAAATTGGATTGTTTTGAAAGGGAAGGAAGAAGAGGGAGATGGATCTATGTTCACAAATTGCAGGTGCTAAAATTGTTAGCTAGCAGCTGGTTTCACCTCCCCACCCCACTTGCTCTCAAGGAATATGATCTAAATGTGAACCATTTGGAGCCCCGTAGTCTTGGCCAAGCATGCTTCCAGGGGAAACAATATCTTTTCTCCCTTAAGGAGCCAAAGGAATTCTTTCCACAGCTTCCCCTTACTGAGGAGTGGAAAATGGACTTGACTGCCAGAATGAAGCCTTATCTCCCTGCTGACACTTCCTTTCCTTTCACCAAGCAGGAACCTGTGGATTCAATCAATCTTGACCCTAGCCTGCCCTTAAGCAGGAAGATAAACAAGTAGTCTGGGGCAGAGAGGTGGCACTGGGCCTGGAGTCCAGAAAACCTAAGTTTATGTCTGGCCTCAGACAGTTACTAGTTGTGTGACCCTGAGCAAGTCACTTAACCTTTGTTTGCCTCAGTTTCCTCATCTGTAAAATGAAGGTAATAATGACACTTACCTCCCAGGGTTGTTGTGAGGATCAAATGAGATAATATATGTAGAGTGTTTAGCACTGTGCTTAGCACATAGTAGGACTGTATAAATGTTACCTATTATTGTTATTAGTTAAGGATGACCTCTTTTGGCACAGGTTTGATAGGAAAAATTTGCCTTTGTACATTGATTTAAATCTTAGACTTGGTTAACACATTAGAAAAGTTTTTGCTGGTTTCTAGGCAGCTGGAAGCCAAGTTTATTCTGGTCATCTTTCCTCCAATGCAGTCCAATAAGCATCTACCATGTCTAAGGAATGGAAAGGCAGTATATTATAGTGGAGTAGAAGCAGACCTCAGAGTCAGGAAGACTTTGGTTCAAAAGTCCTACCTCAGTCCCATGTTGGTTGTTGTGACTCTGGGCAAGTCACTTAACCTCTTAACAATCTTAACTGATTGTATGACCCAGACTAGTCTCTAAGTTACAGAGTAATTAATGATTTGCTTTGAGGAAGGGAGCTTCTTATATCAATGAAATCCCAGGTCTAACTCCCTCCAAAATGTGGGAGGTATTGAGGATAAAAAGACAAAATGAAAAACAGTCCTTGTACAATTCTAGCAGTCCTTATCCTCAAGGAGCTCAAATTCTGCTGGAACATAATTTTCTCACCTTACTTTCTTGGTAGTTTGCTTTGTGCATGTGTTACGCTGTTTCAGTTGTGTCCAGCTCTTTGTGAGTCCTTTTGGTGCAAAGGTTCCCAAACTTATTTGGCCTACTGCCTGCATTAAAAAGAAATACTCAGTGCCTCCTTGGGGTTAGATTGGGTTAACCTTTATTTTTGTTCAACGCCCCCCACAATTGCACCCGAAGCTGCTACTGCCTCCCTGGATCATTCCAGCACCGTCCAGGGGGTGGTGTCACTCACTTTGGGAACCTATGACAGCTTTCTTGGCAAAGATACTGGGGTGGTTTGCCATTTCCCTCTCCAGCTTATTTTCCACATGAGGAGACTGAGACAAACAGGGTTAAGTGACTTGCCTAGAGTCACACAGCTAGTATCTGAAACCATATATGAACTTAGGCCTTCCTGACTCCAGCCCTGGCACTCTATCCACTGCACTACCTAGCTACTCTTCAGAAGTTTGCTTTGGACCTGTTTAACTCTCTTCTTTGTGCTTCTCTTTCATCTGTTTGCCTCTGTTCCACTTGTCCTGCTGGGTCTGAAAATAATCCTTCTCAAAGCCCTGTCACTCAGCTCAGAGAATGATTAAAAAAACCCAAACATAAAAACAAAAGAACTTCAATCTGCTACTGCAGTTATTAACCTTCCACTACTTCCTAGCTGGCATAAGCTGTCAATTCTTGTCAAAACAACGGCAGGGTATCTGTCGTATGATTCTAGCAGGAACAGAGAAGAAAAAAGGGACTAATTCCTCAGAAATTGCAAAAGTCTGTAACTGGGTCATCTCAGCCTCTACTTTTTGCTCTTAAAGATACAATATAGCTTTACTCTTGCTAAGTGTACACTGCTTACCATTTTCACTAAAACCTCATCTGTTGCAAAGGTGCGAACACAGCATTTATGAAGTGTTGTTTGCAGAACACCATGCTAGTTGTCTAGGGAGATACAAAGATCATTTGACCCTGTCCTTATGGAGTTCAGAATCTAATGGGGAAGGAGGAATATGATGTGTGGCAGTTTTTCTGGGCTACCTCACCTTTGAGATAGTCATGAGTTTTCAGATTGGATCTCTAGGAAAGTGACTACTCTCCCAATTTCCATAGTTTAGAGGTACTTTGTGGGTCCACATTTCTAAGACTATAGTTAATGCATCTCTCATCAGTATGTTAATATTAAATAGTCAGCTAATAGATATAATTAGCTCAAAGCAAAGATCTTTTCTAAGATGATCTAATAAGAATAATAGATACACAGCCATTTCCTCCATAAAATTGGGGTATACTTTCCCACAAATATATATAGTATCAGTTGGCCCAATGAGTACAAACTTAAAGTATACTGTAGAGAGGCAAATGTGTAGGGAATGCATGTAGCCAAGACAGCTCACTCGTTTGGCACTGAAAGGGCCCCAGTTTCTTTCCCTTCTCATTCTGTCCTCATACTGCACCATGCTGGGAGCAACATTTTTGTTGGGTGGGTCAATTGACTGTCTCCCTGAGTCTGCTTCTCTCCACAGCTCTATTCTCTACTGCCAGGGGAAGATTTCTTGACTCTAAAGTCAGTTATCTTTTCATACTCTCTGACGCTGATAGCCACCTATGAAGCTCTGTGTCTGTATTTCCATAGAGTGTGTCCTGTCTTTTTTTAAAGGCTACCAAGGGCGTTGCTTATTCTTAGCCAGCTAGTAGATAGCTGGTCATCTAGGTGGCATAATACATAGAGCATTGGCCCTGGAGTCAGGAAGACCTAAGATCAAATCCAGTCTCAGACATTTACTAGTTGTGTGACCCAGGCAAGTCATTTAACCCTTATTTGCCTCAGTTTTCTCATCTCTAAAATGGGGGTGACAATAGCATCTACCTCCCAGGGTTGTTGTGAGGATCAAATGAGATAATAATTGTAAAGTGCTTAGTGCAGTGCTTGGCACATATGAAGTACAAGATAAATGTTAGCTGTTGTTGTTATTGTTATTATTACTATTATAATTGTTCTCTAATTTCATCAAAATTCTTATTTTACTTTAAATCAAACTATACATTTTGAAAAGAGCATAAATATATCTTTGCCTTTAATTTTCTCTCCTCTTCCTAGATTCAGAGAAATAAGCATTTAATTTGGATCTTAATAATGATTTGGAATCAGAGGGCCTAAGTGTGAATCCTGCAGTATCTGAGTGACTTTGGACAACTCACTTCGCCTTTTTGAGGTCTTTTACAGGTCTAAGTGCTAGCCTATGTTTGAGTAAGAATCGGGTAGATGATATTTATGGGTAAAAGGAACTTCAGGTAGAAAGAATCCTGAGAGTAGAGACTGAGATAGGAAAGCACAAGGTATATATGGTGAATAGTAAATTTAAGAATAAAAACTAATATGTAACACTATTAAGTTTGCAAAGAATGTTATTTCATTTGAACTTCATAACAGCACTCTGGGTAGGTACTACTGGGATTATTATTCCCATTTTATAGATGAGGAAGGTGATGCTCAGAGGATTTAAGTGATTTGCCCAAGTTCACATAGCGAGTGTGAATGAGACATGGATTTTGAATCTAGGTCTTCTGACTTCAAGTCCAGGTCTCTATTGACTCCGGCACATTAGGTTAGAATATAAAGACCGTAAAGGGGAATTGTAGAAAATGAGGCTTGTAGGATAGATGGGGGATAGATTTTGGAAGGCATATAGAGCTTGGACTATATTCAGTAGGGTATAGGAGGTCATTGAAGATTTTCAAGTAAAAGGATGACATGATCAGAACTATGTATTAAGAAGATTCATCTGGCAGTCATGGATGGATTGTAGAACAAGAGACTGAAGGAAGGGAGGTAAGTTGCAAGGCTGTTGAAGTAGTTACTAAGGGCCTGAAGAGGAAGGTGGAATTTATAGCAATGGAAAGGAAAAGAGGGGTCCTGGAGGTAGAACTGACTGGATTTAGTGGTGGAGTGAATGTGGATAGGAGAGAGAAGAAAAAGTTGTAGTTAAATTCATTCGATCAAAGTTCATTTGAGCAACATGGCTAATGATGCCCACAAAGTGTATGTTTTAGATAGAATTACATGGATTATTATATTGACAAGTTGACCAATAACACATCTTCTCTTCACATTGTTTTGCATGAGTAGGAATCAGTCCCAGTCCAGTGAAAATTATGGTCAGTGAAATTAGTGCACACAGCTTTCCTTTTTAGCTTCCTTTCTCTGATGACACATTATCATTTAGAGACCCAATATCTTCTTACGTTCCCCCGCATCCTTGCCCATTCTTCATCAAAGCCTACTCTCATAAAGGACTTGAGAGGAGAAACATGATATAGAATATTTGGGTGAAGGTCAAAGGAGGGAGAGACAGATGTAATTTTGTTATTGGAGTCCACCATGACTGTAACAGAAAGAGAAAATGGATGAACTTGGGAAACAAAACACAAGACTGACATGGAGACATTAAGTAGTGTTGATGGGGAAACTTCAATTATCCAGACATCTGCTGGTATTCGCTCTGTCAAAAGGAGAGCATCTAATAACTTCTTTACTTGTATTAGTGAGAATTTCATCCCTTATTAAGGTGGAAGAACCAATAAGGGGAAATCCTATTCTTAATCTGGTTCTCACTAACATGAAAGAACTGATTGCTCTTACAGAAATAATGGGAACCTTAGAAGGAAGTGACCTCTCCATCCTAGAGTCTGTGATATAGTACCAGAAGAAATCTAGGTACCTGACTGCACGTGTATAATCTATATCATATTGCTTGCTTTCTCAGGGAGGAGTGAGAGGAGAAAGGGAGGAAGAGAATTGGAAACTCAAAATTTTAAAAAACAAATGTTAAGAATTGGTTTTACTTGCAATTGGAAAAAAATGTAAAAATTTCCCCCCAACAAAGGAATCTGGGTATACTATGATATGCACTCTATATATTAGAGAAGCAGATGTCAAGGGATTCAAAGGAAAGATGGGTAGAATCCCATGGACTACATGTTTTATGGGAAGATAGCTTAAGAAGGATGAGAAATACTTAACAATGAAATTCTGAAGACAGAAAGAGAGACAATTGCAATGAAGAGGAAAAATGGAATTTGTCTGGGGAAGAAAAACTAATGTGAATGTTTAGGGAATTCAACAATCAACCTAGTTTCTAAAAAAGAAAGACATAGAGAACATAAGAAGCAAAGCCAGGTAATAGAAAATATGGATAAGAACACGGCCTGATGTGATCTTTTAAAAATAGTGTCAGAAATGTTAAATCTTTTAAAAAGCTGAGGCTGTTGAGGGAATCTAAGGGCAAAGCCAAAGCTACGGTTTTAGTTACATTGAAATAAAAAGAAAGAATTGGAACTTTGGGTAGATGAGATGATGATTACTGAAAACAGAGAGAAGGTAGAATTGCTCAATTTTTAATTTTCCCTCCAAAGAAAATGAAAACCTTACTTATTGTTTCCATCTCTGCTAACTATTGTTCTATATCTCTTCTGCCCTATGTGGCTAAACTCTTTGAGAAGGCCATCTGCAATAGATGCCTCCACTTTCTCTCCTCTCACTCATTTATTAATCTCTTACAATCTGGCTTCTGATCTCATCATTTTACTGAAACTTCTCTCTTTAAAGTTAGTAATGGTCTCTTAATTGCCAAGTCCAATGGTATTTTCTCACTTCTTATTCTCCTTGACCTTTCTGTAGTCTTTAACACTGTTGATCACCCTCTCCTCCTTGATATTCTCTTCTCTCTAGGTTTTTGGGACACCACTTTCTCCTATTTCTCCTTCTACCTATCTGATTGCTCCTTCTCTGTTTCCTTTGCTGGATCCTCAACTACATCATGCCCTTTAACTGTAGATATCTCACAGGGTTCTATCCTGGGTCATCTTCTCTTTTCCTTCTATTCCATTTCATTTGGGATTTCAGCAGCTCCCATGAATTTAGTGCTTCTTAATCTACCTATCCTGTCCCACTCTCTCTGCTGACCTCTAGTCTCACATTTCCAATTGCCTTTCAGACATCTCATACTGGACACTCAGCAGTCATCTTAAACTCTGTATCTCAACTCATTATCTTTCTTCCTAAATCCTCCACCTCCCCACCTTCCCAATTACTGTACAAGGCAACTCCATTCTCCCAGTCCCCAGGCTTACAACCTAGGTGTCATCCTTGACTCCTCACTGTTTCTTCCCTCCCACTTCCAAGTTGTTGCCAAGGCCTGCTGTTTTCACCTTTGCAACAATCTCTTGAATATGTCCCCTTCTTTTTTCTGACACCGCTCTGGTGCAGGCCCTCATCACCTCATTCGTGGATTATATTGAATTGCAAATTTCTGATTCAAACAAGCTTTTGTTTAGTGTTTCCTGGAGAATAGTAAGAACTCACTTTTCTATTGTGCCTTATGATTTTATAAAAAATTTTGTCATATAGGTAATATCAACATGATTATTCCCATTTTATAGATGAAACACTGAAGTTCAGAGAAATGAAGTTACCTAGTGACTTGAGTGCAATTAGCAAGGAAATAGTACAGGTAAGACTAGACCTTGGGTCTTCCATTTCCAATTGATGATCGTGCCATTACATCATAAAAGATCATGTTTATATACCATTTTGAGGTTTGCAAAGTGTTCTAAGTATATTAACCCAACGAAGTAAGTGCTTTTTTTATTATTCCCATTTTACAGATGAAGAAACTGAGGTTCTAAGAAGTTAAGCAGCTCACCCAGGGTCACACAGCAAGTGTTGAAGGCATAAGCTGAGACTAGGTACCTTTAACTCCAAGTATCCACTGCACTCCTTTGTCTTTCTTTCATGACACTACTTAAAGAGAAAAGAATTGTTTGGCCATTTTGCTCTGCAAAAAAAAATGGAATTTTCCTCATTGCTCTTATTAACCAATGTGAAATATCTTCTGAAAAAGTCAATAGCCACAAAGTCATTCTTTTTATGACATTTGAAATCCAGTGTGGATTCCTCTGCCTTTCAGTTCTGTGCTGATGATTGCTTGGTAACTCCCGGATCAGCCAGTCAGAGAGCTGGCCACAGTGCTGAAATGAAAGTTAGTGAAGTATCTCAGTTTAAATTTCCTATTTTACTGAACCACAGAGGTGGGAAAGACCTTAGTATCATCTAATTCAACTTTCTCATTTTAAAGATAAGTTCAGTGAGACCCAAAGAAGTGAGGTGACTTGTCAAGGACACACAGTGCATTAGTAGAACAGGGACTAGAACCCAGGCCTTTTGACTCCCGGTCCAGAACTCTTTCTTGTGGCATTTCCAATGCTCTTATCTATACCATACTACTGATTACATACAGTTTTTCACTTGTCTCTAATTGTTTCATATGTCTTCTGATTATCTTCTTATTGAGTTTGTAAGTTTTCTGAGTGCAAGTACTATGCCTTATGATTCTTTTGTATCTCCCTTTCCTCTCAGACATCTCTCTTCCTTCATCTTCTCTCAAGTGCTGAGCAACTAATATATACTAAATGAATATTTGTTGGTTAATTGGTCCAAAGTGGAATAGGGTACCTCTAAAAATAATGGGTTCCTTATCTTTAAAAGTGTCTAGGTAGAGACTGTCTGTCTGAGATGTTGTAGAGCAAATTTCTGTCCAGATAGAGAAGGGTGAAACTACATGACCTCAGCAGTTTCTTCCAATTTTGAAAGTCTGACTTCTTTACTCCATTTCTTTTTTTAGGGTTCTTACTCCTTTCTCTTAGCACCTCTTTCCCAATTCCTAATTCTAGGTCCTTTGTTTTGCTTCTCAGTTGCCCATAGCTTCTGATAAAATGTTTCTGTTGGGGCAGCTAGGTGGCACAGTGGATGGAACTTTGGCTTTGATGTCAGGAGGACCTGAGATCAAATCTGACTCAGACACTTGACACTTACTGGCTATATGACCATGGGCAAGTCACATAACCCTAATTGCCTCACCGAAAAGCAAAAAAAATGTTGCTGTCCTCCTCCATGTGTTCTCCCCCTGCAAGTATATAATCTTGGGCAGTGTTCAATGCTCAAGTGCATTCTCAGGTAATCTGTTAAATGAATCCATGCCAATGTGATTGCCTGTGCTAATAGAGTGACCTATTTTCAATCTTCATGACATATGAGGCACAGTGCAGAGAAGTCCTTGGCTTGGTGGCACTATAATAGAAGTTAGGTGTGGAATGGGGCCTGGGGAGTCAGACACTGAAGCTAGGGCTCTGAGCACCAAGAAGTCAGTATAAGTGCTCAGATACCTAGGAGTTGTTTAAGAGGCACTGAGATAAAGACCCCAAAATGGAAGTATTTAGGTGATCAAAATTAATTAAAACATATTTATGGATATCGTAGATATCACAGCAGTGACTGTAAAGGGAGACAGGTTTATTCATTTCCCTAGTAACCCTTTACAAAGTATTGTCTGATAATTATCCATTGGGTGGCATATTTGTAAAGATGTTTTCCTCTATGTGGTTATTCAGGGACACCCACAAAACCCTACCTAAAATCTATGGGTGATGATGATGATGATGATAGCTTAGGGGTGGACCAAAGTTTAGATGCAAGTTGAATGTCTGTACAAGGCGCTCGAGATACTCATCTTCATCCTCTCTACTTCTCTCAAGTTATAATTCCTTATCCTCATCCTCAAAAATGTTTTTTCATTGCTGCATGAAAATGTGATTGTGATATGAATAAACACATATCTCCTGTACTTTTCCCACAGAGATAATCCCTCTGACAAAGGAACATCCAGGAATGGTCTACTAGGTACAAGGGTCCTGGGTCCTGTTTGTGGTTATTATTATGAGTGACACTTGTAAAAAAAATTTTTTTATAGTAGATGTAGTACTAGACTTGTATTCAGAAAGACCTGGGTTGGAAACCTGCCTCTAACTCTGAGCAGTTTTCTGACCACGGGGAAGTCATGTAATAATTCTAAACTTCAGATCCCTCATCAATGAAAGAGAGATAGCAACAGCAGCTGCTTCATAGGGTTGTTGTGAGGATCAAACGAAATAATCCATATTAAGGGCTTTACACAATTCAAATCAAAGTACTGTACAAATTGTTATTATCTTAACCTTAAAACCTTCTCACATGGACATTTTTCTATCTTCTGAATGGCAATAGTTAGCAATGAAGGAAGGAAAGGAAAGGAAGGATAGAAGGAAAGAAGGAGGGAAAGGAAACAAACATTTATATAGTACTTACTATGTGCCAGACACTGTGCTAAGAACTTTCTAAATAGTATCTCATTTGATCCTCACAACAACTTTGGGTGCTGTTGTTATCTTCATTTTACAAAAGAGGAAACTGAAGTAAACAGAAGTTAAGTGACTCACCTAGAGTCACACAGCTAATGAGTGTCTATGGCTGGCTTTGAACTCAGATCATACATTGTGCCACCTAGCTGCTGTGAATCATTTTTCTCCTCTGGATCCTAAAGTTCATGGGAATAGAAAAAAGTCTCTTGATACAGAGTGTAGTGCATGTAAGCTGAATGGTATAGAGAGAAGAGAGATGTATTTATAGTCAAAAGGTCTGGATTCAACTTCTGATGATTACTTCTGATGATTACTCCCTGGTTAACCTTGGTCAAGTCACTTAACCTTTCTGGGCCTCAGTTTCATCATCTGTAAAATAAGGGGGTTGGATTAGATTATCTTTAAGGTTTCTTCCAGCTCTAAGGTGTATGAAGATCGGCAGTCCTTTTATATAGTTGAACTCTAACTGGTAAAAATAGCGAAATGACAGAATGGAGCAGTGAGAAAGAAATGAATAGGGTCATGTTCCAGAACAGATTCTCTTGGTAGTAGTGAAAGTAGGAAAGCAATAAATATTAATGGTGCTATTCTTCATGGAATCCTAGATTTAGAACTGGAAGGAACTTCAGAGGTCATCTCATTTTACAGGTGGGGAAAATAAGGCTCAGAGAGTTTAAATGACTTTCTATGTTTACACAAGTACTAAGTGGCAGAGGCAAGATTTGTATCCAGGCTGCCTGATTCCAAATCAAGAATTTACATAGTACTTTAAAGTTTGCAAAGCACTTTATAAATGCTATCTCATTTGACCCTCATAACAACACTGGGATGTAGGTTCTATTACTGTTCTCATTTTATAGATGAAGAAACTGACACAGACTGAGGTTAAGGGACTTGCCCAAGATCATACAACTAATGAGTGTCATAGGCCGGATCTGAACTTAGGTGTTCTTGATTTCAGGTCTAGTTCCCTATCCAATGTGCTGCCTACCCTCAAGGAGCTTGCCATCTATTTTTGTTGGTAATAGTTTCTGAAAAAACCTAGTCATTTCTGGAAAGCTTGAAAGGTTATGAGAAAAAAAAATCTAATTTTTTGTGATTCCTCAGTGAATAACTAGTTGAAAGGAGGGGACTACATGTCAAGCATGTTTGGGCTGGTACCTATAATATATTAACCTGATCTACAAAGGCCTTACTTATTGGGAGTGTAGTTAGACTTTCTCATACCTTCTTGGTGACTGGGTCTGGTTATTTAAATACAATTGTTCACTCCTGTCAAAGAACATACACATATTTTAGATTCTTGGTCAATTCTTCCCTCTTTCCTATCCCTCACAATTGGTTCAATTTGGCCAATTTTAGCTAAGTGGTGTAGTGACCAGGGTTTGCACAATATGAGTTTAAATCCTGCCTCAGACACCTACTAGCTGGGTGACCCTGGACAAGTCCCTTAACTTCTATGTGTCTCAGTTTCCTCATCTGCAAAGTGGGGAGAGTAATAGCACTTACCTCTCAAGGCTTTTGTGAGGATTAATTGATTTAATACATTTATAATGCTTTGTAAACCTTAAAGCATCATACAAATGCTAGCTATTATTGTTTTTCCCCTGGAAACACAAATATAAATCAGAAAGGGAGGTAATAAGAACACTTTATCAGCCTCCTCAGACATAAGTCAAATCACACCTTTCTTTAAAGAAGGCATTACATAATCTCTACCAAAGGATGAGAATACCAGCAAGAATTCATGGCCTGCATAATGAAAAAAATCTACAAGCACTTAAAAGAAAACCACATATTGGTTGAAGATCAAAAAGAGTATGCCAAAAAGTCCCTGGTGTATAAAGAGAACTTTATTGTTGATTCTTTAATTATTGAACAAGCTGGTCCCAAACCTCATGACATAAGTACTACCTTTGTTGATTATCACAAAACCTTTCCTACAGTTCCACTCTTATGGCTTAATCACAAAGTGCAAGTATGTAAGTGCTAAGAGTATTTATTTGATGTCCACATGGAAAATTGTTCCATATATAAAATATGCTACCAATATAATAATGTCAAGAATAATTCATATAAAATGTGGCATTCTTCAGGGAGACACTTTAAGTCCATTATGGGTTAGTTTTAAATCTAGTATCATCTCTCCTAAATAGAACTAAGTATGGCTTCTGGATATGAAGTAGGGGAACTAATATTGAGAGTCAGAATTGTATAGTAGGTAGTATACTGATCTGAAATTAGGAAGACCTGGGTTCAAATACCACTTATGATACTCAGTGATCATGTGATTCTGAGCAAGTCATGTAAGCTCTCTATGCCTTGGTTTCCTCGTCCACAAAATGAGAAGATTATATTCAATGATCTCAAAGGTCTCTTAGGTCTAAATCTGTTATCCTGTGATATCATTAACCAGTTGATGAATATGTATGGCATTAAGCTATATGGTTCCACTAAAAGATAAATTAAATAAATCTATCTTGTGAAATCTCTCTCCAATTCTATCAAAATATCATTTGGACTCAAAAAAGTATGCAATTCTTAATGTATGCCAAGGAAAGAGAGACTGAAGGCTTTAATCTTGAATACACATTGAGGTCATTTTAAGCTAATAAATAAAGGTGATGCCTACAAGTAGTTTGATCTCATCCAGGCAAGAGAAATCTAGTATAATGACATCAAGGAGAAGTTTGTGACTGAATTTATTAAGAGATTAACTGGCATATGGTAATCAAAGCTGAATGGAAAGAACACATTCAAAGCTATTAATATGTATATAATATCAGACTTAATGTACATCTTCAGAGCTGCAAAATGGTCTACAACATATTTGGAAAGTTTCAAAACAAATCCACATAATAGAAATATAACATAGGATCCATCTCCTTGGGGCAGCTATGGAAAGAATAATACTTGCCAGATTTTAAATAGGATGTCTATGGGGAAGGTCACTCAATGTTGTCAAAATGAAAAAAAAAATTCCTTCAACATTTATTGAATGCCTCTCCTTTGCAACACATTGTACATGATGGGTGGGATTCATAATGAGCCCTTCAATAGTGTCTCTTTCTTGATCATAGACCTAGAAAGGATGAGGCTGTGACCATGCATACTAGAATGATTAGAGGTGCAACACTTAATATACAGTCTGCCATAAAAAAATGAGAAGAGAGCTCTTCTCATCAGAGTCAGAAGGACACAGGAAATCCCATCTCCCCAGTTTCTGCAGTTCAGTTCAGATGTGCTGATTTGTGTTGAAGATTCTTCAAGGAGAGGGTAGTTTTCAGAGCATTGGTGGTGTGGGGCCCAAATCTGGAATTTAAGAGATGTAGGCTCAAGTCTCTGCCTGCCACTTGTTCCCAGCCTCCATTCCTCATCTGTGAAATGGGTCTAATAATTTCTGTACTACCTGCTTTAAAGAGTCATCAAGAATACCCCAACTGAGATAATTTGTTCAATGCCATTACAAGCATAAAGAACTATACAAATGTGAAGTATTATCATTATTCAAATTGATTAGAAGTCATGAAAAGTTGGACATAACTGGAGCAATGGAAGAAACTGAATCCTAGAGAGGTAACTTGCCTAAGGTCACATAGGTAGCTAGTAGCAGAGCCAGATTATCACTCATGAGGACACAAAAGTTCACAAAATTAGAAATGATCTGGAGCAGGAGTCTTTCTGGTGGTAGGAGAAATAGGTGTCTGCCTTCCTTCCTTCTTTCCTTCCTTCCTTCCTCTGTCCACATGAGGAATCATACCTTTATATGTATGTGGGTGCTCTGCCCAAAGGAATATAAGTTTCTTGAAACTGAGCTCTGGAAAACCAGTCTTTGATGAAACCCATTGGGTTTCAAATGGAGCTACTTGACTATGACTTAAACTGAAATCACTCTGGCTCTGACTGATGGACTAATAATAGGTCCCAGCCCAAGCCCAAATTGGTCATTGTTTGCCCAGAAACCCTGAAGGTCTTCCCTTCAGAGACTGATTTTTTTTTTTGACTAGGTAAAAGAGGTCAATTTTTGCCTCATTTCTTACCTAACCTTAAATCACTGAATAGATGTTGCCTCAAACAAACTGAGACCTGGGAAAGACCTTAGCTTAAAAAGGCCAAGGTCTCCTGCTACATCTGGGGCCATCTCCAGTCATCCTGACCTGTCTTGGCACTGAACTCAGATGACTCTGGAGGAGAGAATGAGACTGATGACTTTGCACAGCTTCACCTCACTTAAATTCAATTCACTTGCAAGTCAAGATATCACCTTCCTGATGTCATTGTTCCTCTTTGAGAATGAAGGACAAACAACAAAAACAAGGAGAAATAGGTAGTGCTCAGAGTTCTCTACTCAGGCCCCACTCCTGACCCTGGAGGGGAAAATTAGTTTTGATTCCTATATAGGATTGTCCTGAATTTGATTCCTGTAAAGGAATGAACTGGCTATAAACCAGTTTACTTTATTATTTTCTTAATTATCTAGACTTAAGCAAGTGATGAAGAAAATGTTAATAATGAAGATTAAATTTAAAAGTATATCCTATGTGTTGTGGTTTGGGGTGCTAGGAACCCTGAAATGCAAAGGTACAGGGGAGTCTGCCTTGAAAGAATTTGACCACTCAAGCCTTCCAGTCAAAGTAGCAAGTTTATTGTGACACCAATAGAAGCCTGTGAGATTCTTAGGGAATCTGCACAATTTAGTGGGGGGTAAGATTGGTACTTATATACAAGAAAAGACCGTGAGAAGATCTGGATGGGATTAAGGAGTGGTAAATAGCTTGGGGTGGGACAGTTGCAGACAATGAAAGGAGTTAAATGGTCTGAAGCCACAGTGAAAGGGCTGTTAAAAGGATTATTGAGTATCTAGGTAGACTGGGATGAACCAGATACCTCCATGGGGAAAAGTTCAGGGGCTGAGTTCAAAGATATGATCTTTTCCTTTTAGAGGTTCAGGTCCCATAACCCCATCACTATGTACATCTTTTTTTCTTGAGAGTCAAAAGAAACACCAGTACATTCATGCTCTTATATCTAACACACACCCCAACACTTTACCTAATTCATTCATTCAGTTAATACACATTTATCAAATACCTATTAGGTGCAGGCACTATGCTAAGTGTTAGGGATGCAAAAAAAAAAAAAAAAAGCAAAATACTGTCCCTGTTCTCAAGGAGCTCTCACAGTTTATGATTCTATCTGTTATCTAGTACTCTCCTTGGGGATAGTAGATTTCATATCTATTGCACTATGAAGGTTGTCCATAAGCTCAGAACTCTGTCACTAGTGGGCCAAGTTCCCAGGGGATGACTCACTACTTTTCCTTCTGGGTTGTGTATCTCACAACACACTTCATGAATGGACCCAGAAAATAAAATTTGAGTCCTATGGAGATTCTAGACCATGGTTTTTAAGCTTCTCAATGAAGCTACCTGTTCAGCTATGCTCTCATTGTTAGTGGAGAGAAACCATATAATGGCATGGGAAGAAGGAGATGAATTCTTTGAAGTCTGATCTTATTGTTTTGGTTACTCATTAGACTTGAGGAAAGAACTGTGGGTTGACCTGTAGTTATAGAAGTAACACCCACCCCAATGAATAACATCTTGAGTAGTGAAGTAAATATACATCCCATAGCTTTTTATTATTTTGGATTATTGGTCTCCTTGTTGCCAGCTCTGAACTTGGCAAGTGTTGAAAGGGCTGATGGGAAATTAACAAATTTTCAAGTTCTGTGTTTGTGGGAATATTGACATTATAATTAAGTTCTTCCCTGTCTTTCTTTACCCTTGTTGATTATGTTTTTTCTCTCCTTTGACTAGAACTCTATGTTCATTCAACTCATAAATCCATATGAGGAATATATTTCCTTCCCATCTTTTATTAAAATTCTGACTCTGACTTGGGCTTTTGAGTAGGTAGGGATCATAACATCATAGATTGAAAACTTCAAGGCAGTTCTCCCCAACCCCATTTTTTTTAGCACATTATTACAAAACATTCTCAAAATTATCAGAGTATAGAGAATTGTGAGGGTTATGTGTAACTTTTCTATGTCCTTGAAAGACAATTACATTGGTGATGGTTAACAACTTCATATCCTGGGCTTAAATGTTGTTTTCTTAGTGTCAAGGAGAAAAAAATCTTCTTGTGTCTGTGAATAGGCAAATGACCATTGTAGCCACTTCATTGGTCTGTTAGTGTTGCTCTATTGTGCCTTGTCAGACTCATCATCATATATCTACTCAATGACCACATTAATCTCCAAGAACAGAATCCTCCAACCTCCTAGACTTGGAAATATCATCTTCACTTAAACTAAATCTGTTAGGCACCTTTTGAACTTGCTCTTAAGGGTCAGTCAGTTTTGTTGTGAGAACATTTTACCTTGCTGTTATTTTGTGCTATAGTTAGAGGGAAATTGATCTATTTTAAGCCTCTCTGGAAAAAAAAAGAAATTCAGTTCAATTTAATTCACACTTGAGTGATAGCTGCTAAGGATACAAATTTAGAACAATTCTAGGGTCTACTTTTCTCCAATTTGCACTCTCTGTAGTGGGACAAGTTCCCAAAGGATGATGCACTTAGAGGTAGCCCTGAGAGCATAGGGGCTATTGTTGTTCATGAACCCCCATCCACTGTGCTCTCCACTGGTTATTATTCAGAGTTAACTACCTTTTAGGAAAAAGTATTTAGTAAGCAGACATAACAAGGCCACTTATTACATAAATAACCACCACCGCCCCCAAGCCAAGTGTACACTTTCCCCTTGCATAACAAGTTTCCTGGGGAGAGCAGGTCCAAACTTAAGAGAGCAACTCTGGGCAAAAGGTAAACTCACAGCTCCTGGTAATTGGGCATCTTTTTCTCCCTTCATGGAGTCCTCGTGAAGTTTCCTTTAAGTTCAGTTCTCTGCTGAGTTCTGAGGGTTGGAGCCCTTGCAGACTTTTGTAGCTGCCTTTCTAAGTGTGTTTAATTTGTTTGTGGTATGTCTCTCAGCTCCAGCTACAGAAACTGCCACCAGCCACTCCTGCTCTGCTACCAACTCTCATTAATAATGGCTCCCAAGAATCACCTTCCTTCCCCTCCGGGGCTTGGCTAGAGCTGATCTACCACTCGACTGTCCTGCTGTTAGAATGTTTGCTTGTGAATTGGATTATTGTGTTAAAAATAGGCCCAGGGATATGTCTGATTTTTTTCCCAGGCGATCATAAGAACTTTCCTATGTAGTATCACCTCCCTTTATCCAATGATAAAAGTACTTCATTCCTCCCAAATTGATTAAGGACTTGTTTGTACCTGATTTATACCTTTCACTGATTCAATGAAGAAGTCTAGGCCTTCTGTGTTTTCTTTGAGTGGGGTTGGGGTAGAAGCCACCATTCTTACACAGAGGATGCAGCACAGATCTTTCAAGAAGCTTATAGCTCAATGGGGGCAGATACAACATATACTCTGATACAAGGTAGGTGATAGGAGAAAATGAGAGCTCAAGACAAAATGATCTAAGGAAATTTGGGAGGCATTATGGTACAATAAATTTGGAGTCAGGAAGTGCTGGGTTCCAATTCTGCCTCTGATACTCACTAGAGCTGTGATCATGGTTGTGTTCTTCTCTTAATCTCAGTTTTCTCGTCTGCAAATGGGGGTAATAATTAATAACTATAGGACTTGCCTTACTGGGTTGTTTCAAAATTCAAATATAGTGTATGTAAAACTCTTTGTCATAAATGCCATTTATTATTAACTTGAGGAGGTGATTGGTCACTTGAGCTGGCGTGACTGGGAAGGCTTCATGGAGGAGATGGCACCTAGGCTAGGACTTGAAGGAAGATGAGGATTTCAACAGACAGAGGTGAGGAGGAAGGACATTTCACAAGATATCTATAGGAATGCATTAAGATGGGAAGGGACAGAACAAGATGGATCAAGAGCTAGTAGCTCCAATTGCCTCCACTATACCATGTATGAAGGGGAAAAGCCTGGTCAAAGGCTAGAAAGCGAGATGGGAATCATATTGTAGAGGACCTTAGATGCCAAGCTAGGAGGTTTGTGTTTAATTCTATACAGTAGGGAACCACTGAAGGTATTTGAGAGAAGGAATGATATAGTTAGACCTGTGCATTAGGCAGGCAGGTAGGAAATAAGCATTTATTAAACACCTACTATGTGCCAACTACTGTGCTAAATACTTTACAACTATGATCTCATTTTATTCTCTCAACAACCCTGGGAGGTAGGGGCTATTATTATCCCAATTCTATAGTTGGGATAACTGAGGCAAACAGAAGTTAATTAACTTGCCCAGGACTACACAGCTAGAGTGGAGGCTGGATTTGAACACAGGTCTTCCTGCCTCCAGACCTGGCACTCTATGCACTGCACCACCTAGCTGCAGGAAAACTATAGGAAGACTATTTTGGCAGCATTGGAAAGGAAGGAAGCATTGGAAAGCAGGAAGACCAGAGGCAAGGAGGCCAATTAGGAGGCTATTGCAATAAGACTTCCACAGAAGTGGGCTGGCCAGCAACACTAATAGCAATAGATCTTTATCTGGGGCCTGTTTTAACTCTCATGAGGGAAAAGCACAAGGTCCAATCTTGCCCCAATCCAGAAGCAAGGTCAAGGGCAATTAGGGATGCCACAGACACCTAATACATATCTGATTGAAATGCCACAGTATTTATATAGCTCTAAGATTAACAGTTATGAAAGCTCTTTGCCTCAGGGCTTGTAATGTACAGGAAGATAAGATTAAGGAATGGTTCTGAAGTAAACTCTTCTCAGCTCCCTCTAGCCCTAACAATACTGTATATAGATAGAGCAGAAGTGGGGGGGGGAGGGGGGAGAATAAGGGTGGGAGGAGAAATTAAAGTAGCATCTAACAGACAAGGGATAATTCCTGAGGAGTCCAGGACGCACCTAAGTCTTCCTATCCAGGTTTAGTCCACCCCTTTTGATGATTTTCTAAACTCTCAGGTGCTTGTCTTTACTGGTCCTTCAGGCAAAACTTGAGCCCCTGTAGGATCCCCCTCCCACCAATCCTATTGGGTATTAGGAAGTGAAAAGTGTGCTTCATAGACATGAAGACCCTCAGTTTTCTGTGTCTAGTGTGGGTAGGCAGGCATTCAACCCAGCTTGGTGCCTGTGAAAATCGCCATATCAAGAAGCCTAGCTGTTCCCTTGCCAGAGGGCAGAGGAGTAGAATGGCCTTTGCTTGAGTTGGATAGTCTGACTCAGAGATCCACTGAGAAGGATTTTAATTGCTTGTCTCCAGTGGCATAAAGAACACAACAAGCTGAATGATCTGCTGCAAAGTTAGTCACTAAGAAACCAAATGCAATGAAAGACGACCAGGCCACGGGTATGAAGATATGTGCCTGCAAACCCCACTAATGGGAAGTCAAGACAGGTGAATCACTTAAACCCAGAAGTTTGGAGCTGCAGGAGGTCTAAAGCCAATTGGACGTCCACAGTAAGTCTGGCCCTAATATTGTAAGTCTCAGAGAACATGTGGCTGCCAGGCTGCCGAAGGAGGAGGTGAACCAGCCCTGGTCAGGAATAGAGCAGGTAAAAGCTTCAGTACTGAGCAGCAATGAGATCAGGCCTGTGAGAGGTCACTGCACTTCTAGCCTGGGTAAGACAGGGAGACCCAATCTCAACCCCCTCCCCAAAACAAACAAACAAGCAAGCAAGCAAGCAAACAAAAACGACTGATGTGCTATTTGGTAAAAACATAAAATGTTACTCATTTTGATATCTGGTGGCTCTGCACTGTCATAATGTCCAACAACCATGGGTCCAAATGAATAAAATAATTGATAGTGACTGTGTCTAAGAGGGAGGGGGTGCCTCAAAGTCTCTGGTTATATTTGTCTTTCTGCACATATGGGAGGTCTGCAGTGCAAGAAAACCTTCTTTAGTGTAAGAACAAATGTGTTTGTCTTCCACAGAGGGAGATGGAATGTGCTTATATTATAGCTAGGGGTATTTGGGCAGAATTCTCCTCTTTTTTGGCCCACAATTAAAATCTGAAGTGGACATCCTCCACTAAGAGAATGTGGCCATGGAAAGAGAGTGACTCATTCAGGATGCTTGGAAAGAGCAAAGTTACACATTTTCAATGCTTTTCACCTTTTACATTCCTTCCCTCCACGCCACCCGCCCAACTCCGTGTTGTTGGTGAAAATTCAAGTTCCTCAAAGAGGTGTGAATGAGAATTCTAATAATTCTAATTATATGCCAGGAGTCAATCAGTCTCCATTCATTTCAAAATATGCACAGCCCTGTTAAGGAATAATAGAAAGGCCCCACTTAAGGAGCCAGAGGGGAAAAAAAAATGGGACCTAACGAGTCTTTCATGTCATCAGCTCCAGAAATCTAAACAGAGAAAGACAAGAACTTGTTAAAGTGACAAACAATATAAGAACCATTTCACACCGAAACAGGTCAGCAAGAAATTGGAAAGGACAACAGACACATGTGACTGTCAAGAGCTGAACGTGCATTTGAAGTTATACCTTGGCTCTCATAGGGAGGTTATGGGTACTAGAGATACTGAGGAAATGAGCTCCCAAGGTGATCACTTGCAGTGTGCACCAGCTTTCCCAATTACCTCCTGTCTGCGCGGGGCTACTCAGGTATCAGGGCATATTACTGCCTCCTTCCCTTACCCAGTGTCAGAAGGTCATAGGGCAATAACAGATGTGATGAAAAATAAAGCCGCCTGGTAGTATTTGAATGATACTAAGAAAAGGACCTAAGAGACCAGGAAAAGGTAAAGCAGCCCAGGGCAGGCAAATGCTCACTAAGGGCTATGGCAGTGCCCAGCACTTTTTTATGAGGCATCCTCATTTGCTGTCTCCCCTATGTGAGATAATCTTAGCAGGTATTAAGAAAAACAAACTGAATTCCATTCCTTCATTAAAACACCACCTGGCCTGGGTCATAATTGCAACAAAGGGTTCTCTCTGAGAATTACTATTTGATATACAGTCAGCTCTGGGAATTACTATTTCGCCTCTGAGAATTACTATTTGATATACAGTCAGCTCCAATTTTCCGTCCTTTGGAACCCTCACCCCTTGCCCACGAGCATATCCAGAAATCCTATGTGAACAAATGAACAAAAACCAAATCCACTAAGCTGTCTTTTAGAATGACATGTAATTTATTCATATAACTGACAATTACTTAGTCAGTACTCAAAAGTCATTTTCATATGCCAGTGATTACACAAACTTCTAATAATACTAAAATTGATAGAAGGTATAAAATACCATGGGTATGAAATGCCATGGTAAACACCAGTTGACAGACTACACAGTCATCATTCCAAACTTAATGGGAGAAGGTGGGGAGGGGTTTAATGATTTTACTTTTATTTTTCTATTTTAATCATTACCAGTTTGGGAATCTATTTTTTCCCCTCTTTTAAATAGCATCCCATGATAAAGGATTAAACTTTTAATTTAAAACAAAAACTGCAGAAAGGAATCTTTTAGGTTTCTCCTTTGCCACCACTTTCCATGCACAGTATTAGTGTGCACCCCTGCCTGACACACACAGTAAGCTGTCCCATTCAGCACTCAGTTCCCCAAACACAGGAGTTTGGATCAGAACCAGGCTGTAGACTAAGCCTAAGTGTTAACAGGAATCAGGCAGTGGGAAAACCCATTGGAAGGGATACATCTTTTGTTAGTGTTCAGGCATCACAGATGGATTTAGGCCTCTCAGCCGATGAAGTAAGATACTTTGATATTTAGATGGCTATGAGATGGATCATTACTAGGAGACGTCACAATGGAATTCTGCCTTCTTTTGAATGAATAGTCCCTACAAAAGCTTGTGTCTGGTAAGCCTCATTACATTTTCATGAAGCGCAACTAAGCTTGCAAAGAAGAGTTTGGCTTATCATGTGTCTGCCTGCATTACATTAAAGTGATATACTTCTTTGGAATGAGGCCCAAGCATGGACTTGGCTTGAAATGCCAATAGCAGCAGTCAAAAAAAAATATCAATAAGTTAAAAGGCTTTCACAGTACAAGATTCAGCTAGTTATTTCACATATACAAAACACAGCTATAGAGAAATACAATTCTTTGATGATAAATTATGAGGGGGGGAATAATCTAAAAAAATAGAAAAAATTCTGTCTTACTTAGATGTCAAGATGTAACACTGCAAATTGCCACAATATGAGCACAAATTTGATGGCAGATCCCCCAGAAATGTATCTGGGGATCTGATACATATAATAACCAAAATAGATAAAAATACTGCACCAAAAAGCATGCATACAACTGCCATGTTCATTCAGTATGGGAGTTGTGACTTAAGCAGAGCTCTAACACAATAAGTGAGGCAGTGTTCCAGTATTTTCCAGTAGAATAATAGTGATTGATTACATATTGATTAAACCTTCTGAGGCAGCAAAGTGGGGGCATAATGCCATGTCTGGATCCTGCAGCTGTTTTAAGATCCTCTTGCGAAATTTTTCCCGTACACGATTGAACTCCATTATATCCATGGGGTCCTCTTCAATCCAAAACTTATGAAATTCATGCATCAAATAACCTGGGACAGAGAAAATTATGTTAAGAAAATGAGGGAAAAATCCCCTTATTAATCTCTAATTCAAAATCATCTTGTTTGCTTCAGATGGGGGATAAAACCACAGTGACACTATATTTCTTTCATAGTATGGGACTTATTCATAAAATGGATCAGACTATATCAAGGAATAGAGTTACTGTTGGACTGATATGGACTGATCCATGAATTCATCAGGATGGGTATACCTCTTCTACCATGCCTACCTATGCTATACAAGTCTTACTCATGGGTTCCCTATAAGTCCTCTAAAGAAACTTTACTAAATCTATTGAAGGACTTTTATTAAAAAAAAAATCTCATGGAGTATCAAATATAACTTTATGAGCCCTTAGATGGATTTGTGATTGCACAGATGTGGGTAGTTTCTCCAAAGGTGCAGTGTGCAAGTCATCCATGTCTTTTAATCCTATGTGACTTGTCTATGTCCTTCCACAAAAGATCCCCAGTAGACCTTCCTCTATAACAGTGGTTCTCAAACTTTTTGGTCTCAGGACCTCTTTACATTCTTAAAATTATTGAGGATCCCAGAGAACTTTTATTTATATGCATTTTATATCTATTGATATTTACTACATTTGAAACTTAAACTAATAACATTAAAATATTTATAAATTCATTTAAAATAACAACTCATTCCATGTTAACAAAAATAGCATATTTTAAGTTAAAAATAACTAAGTTTACCAAAACAAAAAAAAATTAGCATTGTTTTAACACATGGTACAGTGGATAAGAATGTTGGAGGTGGAATTAGAATGATTTCAGTTCAAATTCAGCCTCGGATATTTATTCTTTGTGTGACCCTGTGCAAGTCATTTATTATCTCAGCCTCAGACTCCTCATCTGTAAAATGGGCATAATAATAACACTTATCCCATAGGGTTGTTACGAAGATCAACTGAAATAACACATACAGAGTGCTTTGCAAATCTTAAAGTACTTCGCTATATAAATGCTAGCTGTTTATTATCATGACCATTATTATTACATTTTTGCAAATTTCTTTAATATCTGGATTAATAGAAGACAGCTGAATTCTCATATCTGCTTCTGCATACAATCTGTTGCTATATATTGCTTCGGTTGAAGTGTATGAAGAAAATCTGGCCTCATATAGATATGCAGTTGGAAAAGGGAAGATCATGTTAATAGGTAAATAACATCTTAGCATTATTATGAAAATGGTCTTGACCTTGTGGACTCCCTGAAAGGGCCTTGAGGACCCTTTGAGAACTACTGCACTAGGCTATACTTCCTATCACCCTATCACATTATCAGAAGACTAGCGACATTAAAAAAATGAGTATTTCAGATGAGAATCTAAAGTCATTTTTTTGACGCAATTGGGGTTAAGTGATTTGCCCAGGATCACAGCTAGCAAGTGTCTGAGGCTGCATTTGAACTCAGGTCCTCCTGACTCCAGGATTAATGCTCCATCCACTGTGTCACCTAGCTGCCCCCAAGAGTTTGGAGTCATTAAAAGCATTGTGACATTTTCTCAAAGCAATTCTGCCCATTCTCCTCCTCTTGTTCAATTCTGGGGCCAGTTCACTGTCTATCCACAGTACCTGTCCAAGATATATGTACAAATGAAACATTTTTATGGACTGTACTCATATATATATCATATTCTCAACAATAACATTCTTCATTCACTTATTTTTTCTGTATAGACAGATCAAATTCTTTAGTGATCGTGGATTTCAATTTAGGAGGCTCTGTAGTGTTCTATGGCAGGGCTTCTTAAACTTTTTTCACTTGTACCCCTTTTCACCCAAACATTTTTTACCTGACCCTGGGTATACAGGTATATAAAATAGGCATACAAATCAAACATTTACTGATAATAAATCATAAAGAAGTTTATTTTAAAACAATTCTTTGGTATATGTATAATTTTACCATTTATTAAAGATGAAAGCAAATTTGCATACTAATGAGATGGATGTTCTTGTTTATATTTATGGTAGGAAAATATTAAATGTCTTTATTTTCCATAATTAAACTATTGTGTTTCTGTAAGAACAGAAAACTTTGTATGTACAGTAAAAACACTGCGATTCATAACATACAATAGTCTCTAATCTGAGCCAAGGTGTTTCTAGCAGCATTCGTTGTTGGTGTATGGCATGATGGCATGCATAGTGCAAAGTGCGTGTGTTTTGTGTTCAGAACCAAGGCTGCAGTGATGTCACATGATGCAACAGGGGCAAGTGCTGCCAGAAACACCTCAGATTCATTATGCGTTTGATTTTGAATTAATTTTTGATCACTAAGCGTTTAGAAACCTTTTACCGTTGCCAAATTTTTCATAACTCCCATATCGGGTCATGACTCACAGTTTAAGAAGTGCTGTTCTATAGCCTGATGTAATTAGCACAATGTTTTCTACTAAAAGAGGCATCGGGAAGACCTCCCCACAGGCAGAGAATCCTTCCATTTGTACTCTGTACTTGATAGTCTCCATGACAGTGGCAAACACTTCTGACAAAAAATTTCTCCCTGTTTTATTCTTCACAATAATTAGAGGGTTAAATAAAGTTATCTCTGTTATTACAGTATTCAAAAAATCTTTTATGAACCTATGACATACACATGGAAGGCCTATTTTTTGGAGGAACGCCTTAAGAGGGCATTTCATGCTACACAATCAAACTTTAAAAAAAAAAGCTGTCAAACAATAAACACCATGTGATCTTCTATTCTCTAAACGTTTCAGCAAATTTTGTGACTATAAAGATGTGGTTTGCTGTAAATGTCATTTTAAAATATCTACCTATTCCCTTCTCATACTTATTGCCATAAAGATTTTACAAGGATGGAAAGTATGCATGTGGGTCAATGGTTAAGGATATTCTCTTGGCTACCCTTTTAAGTTAAAAATGAGGTCTATGATTGTTCCTGAGTGTATTGTACTCCCCAGCCCCCTTTCAGATATCTGAGGAATCAATTCCTCAATTCCTTAAAATTATGTTACCTTCCCCCATGGACTTATCTAGCTGCTTACTCCATCTTTATTTCCTTTGGTGATAATTCTTCATGGATTGTGGTGTTTAGAGTACAACTGTGGTAGCCCCACTGTTACTGATGATGAAATGAGTTTGTTATATAAATATTTACAGATCTTTCTAATATTTTGTTCATTATCCTAATTTCATTCTTAAATGCTTTCATGAGGATCTGGCTTAATTCAGTCTTTCATCAAGTTTTCTATAAACTTTTTTTCCTTTAAGCATTCTCACTTTTTTATAAGATGATATTACCAATAGTCTTCCATCATCCTCTTTCATAGGTTTAAATCTTAAACTTGTGTTGCCTTTGGCTGTCACATGTCTGTGTTTTGCAAGGAAATAAAATGTCAGTTGGTTGGTATAATTTTTGGAGTTTTTTTGGTCTTATTTTTGTGTCAATTGATTTTTATCCATTTAATTTCCTTAGGAAATGATGATGGTCTGTGTCAATATCTGCTTTATTATCTATTTCCCATTTTTCATTGTCATCAGCTTATTTAAAGAGGTCAAATTAGAGTCACATCATCCACATGCTATACCTTAGATTCTTTTTACATTGTTTCTTCTAGCTTGATATTAATTTTAATCTTTGTTCTAATAAGTTGATAGTCTGATGGCATTCCAACAGCTTTACTGGAAATGACTACCACATTGAAAACCAGTTATTTCCTGTCCATTAAAACATAATCAATTTAATTTTTTGTGATAATATTTGGTACTCACCAGATATGTAAGCATGAGGCTTCTGAATTGTTCACACTTGCCTTCTCATTTCTTATTCCTAAAACACGCTTTTCAATGTATCTTTCATAGTCCTCCCTATGTCCATCTTTGCATTGAAGTAATTGAGTATCAATGAGCTTATTAATATCATTTAGAAATTCTTACCAAGTTCTTCATAGAATTTCTCTGCCTCCTTATCCTCTCCATCAGATGTTGGCATAAGGTGCCATTATTTTCATAAGAGGCTTTTTTTGTAAATAGTTATCATGAATATTGCAATATAATATGACTAAATGGCCATGAAATGTTTCTTGTTGCCTTTAGGTGCAAGATATGATCAACTCCACCAGCTCCTCTATTTTCCTTCCCAGAAGAAGCTGTGAATCATCTTTCCATTTATTGGAAACTCTTTTCTGTCCCTCTGGTTTCATTTATAGCAAGAATGAAAAAATCATTAAGATTCTGTTTTTGCAGTAACATTTCCACTTAATGAGCAAAGTTCTCGCACTTCGAGTACCAACAGTTAAATTAATGTTGAGAGAAATCATTATTTCTCTCATATATTAATACTCAATTACTCAGTTAGGAATAAGGTTTTCCCCCTTTCTATTCCCTCATTCAGAAATCAGCTCCTTTGTAGTTATTTGGCCAGCATCTGAAGGACATCACAGATAATGAGATTGGATTAACTTTCTCTTCAATCTTGTTCAGACCCCACCCAAGTATGGAAGCCCACTGTGTTCTATTCAGATCCTTTGTCTAGACTGCCAGGGTCTGGGGGTGGTCTGAGAGTAAAAGTGACATAATCAAAGTCATATTTCCCCAACCTCTCATTAGAATAGGCCCACATTCATTCTTTTTATTATTGTTAACCAATCAGAGTTGATTGTTGCCTGTCATAAACACCTACTCTTCTAAAGGCATATAAGTATCAAGAAGCTGCCATGATCCATCTTTGGTTCATGAGAGATGGCCAAATGACCAATCTTTTTTATTATTTTTACTATTTTATTATTCATTAGACATAATTAATAAAATGATTAATTATTCAGAAATTATGTCTCTTGAACTTTTCGTTTGTTACATTTATAGATGATTTAAAAACTGTGATTCTTAGCATTTTCTGTCCCCTTTACTGACATTCTGCCATCATCAGCACAGAAACAAAAGGTGACTGCAACAGGTCTAAGGATCATTTTGCATTTTTTTTCCATAGGTTGCCAAGGCCAAAGAATTCATCACTAAATCATTGGTCTACTGGTGATATCTCTCCATACATATGCAAGGCAGTGCTCAGAAAAAACACTCTGTGGTTGAAGACTTCACAGTGGTATTTGTGTTTCATTAGCATGGCCAATGAGAACTCAGAGTAAACTTCTTGACAGGAGACAGCAGAGCATGACTTAATGAAGACCTTTAAACACAATTATTTAAAATGTAGATTCTCTAAAAAAAAAAATTGAACATTGCCTTTACAGGAGGATGGTAAAATTATTACAATTTCTTTTATAGTAGGACACTTATATTTTGTGACCTCTAGACTATGGATTATATTTGGAATGACTTCTGGAAGACCAACAACTCTATTTCATCTTTTTCATTCTAACTAAATTAACATAATGGTCTAATTTTTCAAAATTAGTAAGTTTTCTCTCTTGACATTTGCTTGATTGAAATTTTAAATTATACTTGGACAGATAAAAAAATCATTCTGACAATCTATTAAGAGAAAATAAAAGAGGTACTTCCACCATGAACAGTACAGAGCACTCATTAAGAAACACATAATTGCTAGCAAGACATCATCACTATAAAATATCATTCATTCATTCTCAATTACCCTTTTGATCCAAAAAAATTACTTATAAAATCATGATCTAGATTAGGAAACCTCTTAAAAGAATACATTATAAATGCTTAACAAAAGAGGTCTTTCATTTTGTTCCTTTTTAAATTTAAAATTCATATGTGAGTAATTAAAATAAAGATAAAGGTATTTTACTTAGTAAACTTATGGAATATTGAGGTAATTTTAACCACTTCAGAAGTTTTCATTTTAAGAAATTATCCTAGCTAGAACTTCCAAGAAACCATCACAGTACAGAAGTGACTCGGAATTCTCAAAGACTATATTCTATTGCAGTGGTTCTTAAGTGTGGTCTGTGCATCTCCAGGGATCCCTTTCAGGGGGTCTCTGAGGTCAAAACTATTTTTATAATAATATTAAGATGTTTTAATTTCTAACATAGTAAATATTGATAAGTATTACTCACATAAACAAAAATTCTTTGGGGAAGTTCTCCATACTTTTATGTGTGTAAAGGGGTCTTGAAACGAAAAAGTTTGAGAACTGCTGCTCTAGTGGAACCCTAGCTCAGGAAGCTTTTACTCTGCTGAAAAGGCTTCCATTACAAGGCCTGAGACTGGCTGTCTGCTGTCCAGTGAGAAGCCTTGATAATCATAAAGGGGTTCAACATTAGTGGATTGGCCTCCAGAAGATGAATTTTTTGGCTATAGAGATCCATGAAACAATTTAAATACATACATATATGTGTATATATAAATACACACACACACATGCACGCACAACATACGTGCACATATACATATGTGGATATGTGTACAGATGTATCTTTACACATATGCATATACACATGTATTCTGTATGTGTATACACACACATGTTATGTTTATGTAATATTACCAAATGAAATGAACCATGCTATTACAGAATCATCACCAAAAGTGAAACTAGAAGACTTAAGGAATTTGTAGCTAAAGGTAGTGATAGCTCACAAGTCTTATTTGGAAAGACAAAAAGTTGGGTTTATAATATGCCCAAAGTTAAAAAAATTAAAATGAAAAAATTAGAAGTGGTAATGGTCCTGGGCCTATGATTTCATTCTTGTAGTGAAAAATATAGATTTTATCTTTCAATGTAGATTTGTACCTACACAACAATAGGCTAGTCTTTAACAAATTTAAGCAATGGGCTCAAATAAAGTAGCAACCAACATAACAAGCAGCATAAAAAGTGAACTTACAGAAAGTTTGTTGGAAGTGAGACAAGGTTGGGGCTTCAGGTGCAACATTGTAGAAATGGGTTTTCAGAGCGCCGCTTACCAGTAGGTTATAGGCCAGGTCAGTAATATTAATGCCCACAATGGCAAAAGAGTACCTATAAAAAGCCAACCACACCATTTACTTTACATTAAATATTGGGGCTTAGCACATGAAAAAAGGACAGCGTGATTTTTTTTCTCTTTAAAGGTAATATAGTTAAAAGTATTTCTCAGGTGGACAGATCCCTCCTTTCGCAAACACTATGGGTTTAACCACATGCCTGCTGAGGACATGTTTTTGCTCCTTGGCTTCTGTCCATTGAAACTAACAGGAAACTAGCTTGGAGAGCCTCAAATGTCCCATGGCTATCTCAGTCCTACACAAGATTAAAAACTTCCCCTTCAGAAATAACTTTAGAATTAAGAGCTGGGACATCTTCTGTCATCCTGACTTATATCTCGCCACTGGACCCAGATGGCTCTGGAGGAGAAAGCGAGGCTGGTGACTTTGCATAGCCCTCCCTCGCTTAAATTCAATTCACTTGCAAGTCATGGCATCACCTTCCTGATATCATGGTCCTCTTCTAGAACTAAGGACAAACAATAGAGTTAAGGACCATTCCAAAGTCATTGTAATCAAAGCGTAATAGCCTGGCAACCTCTTGAAATGAATTTTACAAGCAGCCCCCTTTTATTTACTAGAAACCTAACATTTGAGTTATGCAAATTCAAAAAGAGGGGTTTTTGAAGAAAAATTAATATACATTTATAATTTTCTATATATTTCTACCTAGGCAAAGGAAAAGTATGATATGCTACCAAAAATGTTTTCAAAACCTTTAAATGGAATTCTGTAATTCTCTTAGTTTCTAAGGCCCAGGGCTTGGTTTTGAACTTCTTTTTTAATCTCTATAGTCCTTAGTATAGTGCCTTATATGTAGTAGGTTCTCAAGAAACAACCACATGGTTTCTAATTCCATAAAATGACAACTTTTGTACAAAATTATAGACTTACCCAATTGCTTTATCCAACCTTTTCTTTTCCCATTCTGCTTTGCTGAATTTGCTGAAAAATTAAATTGTCTCTAATTGATATATGTCCTTTTCCAATGTTCTTCACATTAAAATATTAACCAGAGTACTATTGTGGTGTCTGCAACCCAACCATAAAATCTTTCATTTTTCATTTAGAATTAAATGTACTTTTAAATTCATGATTAATTTCTATGGACATCTATGCAATGAGATACATTTCACACTTCTAACACAGATATTGAATTCACTCTAGCGTGGGATAAAAAAACAATCCTGATGTCTACCTATTAAGTTATTTTCTCAGAGGATGACAATTTGTTCTAGAGCAGCTAATAGTGTGCTTGGCACAAGTTAATTATTGTAGTTAAACAAAACAATTACGAATAGCTTTCAGTTAACATTGAAAAGGCATGGAGTTGGTACCGTTCCCTGAAACAATTCAACATTCCAACAGAAATGCTATTTCACTACTGTGGGCATTCCTTCAACTAACATTCTTTTATGCCTTAATGGATGTTTTCATGAGTTGTTTTGGCCAAAATAAATCATTACCTATTAGCTTTCCTTCTGCTGATAATGAATCTTTTTGGACTTAACTAGCCTGGTCTTTGGATGAGAGGCATATAGCCAATCGCTGGGCATATACTCTCAGGAATAATAGGATCATTGATCAGAGCTGGAAGGGACCACTAGAAATGATCTAGTACAAACCCATGCTTTTATAGATGAGGAAATGGAGGCCTAGAGAGGTTAAAGTGAATTTGTTCAAGGTAGCAAAGTTACTAAGTCCAAGACTAGTATTTGAACCCAGGTCTGTTTATTCCAAATCTGGCCTTCTTTCCATCCACTATAAACCCTTTCTGATAAGATCTGCCTCAGCCTGCATTCTTCTGGCTCTAAGAACCCAGGATCACTTCTATCACAATGAGGCGTTAGAGGAAGGTGTTAACAGAGACTCTTAAACATTTTAGAACACACACATACATATACATATGCACATACATATACATATGTACACACCCACACCCACATACACAATACACCCACATACGAACACATATGCACCCAAACATACACACGCACACACACACAAAATACTACTAACACAAGCCAGCAGCAGCACACTCTCAAGTGGTGGGTAAAGCAATATTTTGTCACTCTACCTTAATGTATTCACTTTCTATTCCTGTGAGCGAACTGCTAACTACAATTTAAAGTAAATTTATAACATGTGTCAAAACAAGCTATAGCTTTTCAGAGCAGAAGCACCTACATCGTAAACAGAAAATGAGCAAAGGAAGCTCTTGTTCTAAGTTAAATAAAAAATAAGATAAAATTTGGCTGAAATTTAGAGAAGCATCTTGGGTAAAGATTTGTATATGTGGTTCCCTTCCTCTGTGGAAAAATCATATAAAGAAGCAGTGTGGCCCCCACCACACTTATCAAATTGAAATTCTGTTAGCACTAGAAAAACAAGAAAGGGTCATTTGCCAAGCTGAGAAAATCCACTGCACAACTCTAAAATACCATAAACCAAACAAGAGGGCCAGTCATCAAGAATGTCTTCTCATTCTATTCAGCCACCTACCAAACAATGGCTAGGAGGAAAATTTCCTCTTAAAGGATATAAGTCTATTACTCCCATTCCTCAAGTTACAATGGAATCTGCAGGATGGAAGCATATGGAGCAGTCTCGCACAATTGCTATTTACTGAGGACCACATGCATTCAAAGCAATGGTTTTTCATGGCTAGACTATTGCCTACCTGGCCAAAACCCTCACGTTTGGGACCTGACACTAGCTGTGTTAACAGCCTGGATGCCCGTACGCCCACTGTTAACAAGAGTAGTGACTCTTAAAAGGCTATCTTCTATTTTGTATTTGGTCATATCCAGTAACCTGTCTACACAATTCATACATTATTTTCACCTACAAGATTTCATTAAAACTTGAGGGTCAGAGGAAAGAGATTTTGACCAGAATATATATATATATGTATATAGCAACTGACTGCAGCCTTAGGTAACCCAATTTAGGATGCCTTGCTTTGTTGAATGGTTTACATACAAAACAATAAAAACCAAAGAGGGCTGTTTAAAAAATATGTATAATGCATTTTCCATTCCCCCCCAGCACAAACCATTAAGAGGTTCTTTATTTTCTGTCAGATGATCCCTTTGGCAATGCCACCCATGTGCTCACAGAGCCATCCCCAATTAGTTTTGTCACTGGGTGATTTAGAATCCTTATGTTCCAATAACATGCAATTTAGAATACATTCTATAGAAGTGGCTAGATCTTGGTCACATGAGGTTAAGAGAAAGCTATATTTTTGTAATGTTTTTGCTAAAGGGAACAGAAGAGAAAGAAAGTAATTCTCTGTGGCATTTTATATTTGTGAAATGCCATATAATTTAACGAACCCTGGCCAGTTAGATCCATTAGTCAGACTCAAACTAAAATGAGTATTTATACTGAGGAAATAAAAATACTCCATCCATGCACTTAGGAGAAAATGCTATGGTGTAATTTGACTTTGTTTAACAAACACAAATTGTCAGCTCCTTTAAGATGTAGAGCAGGAAAAAATGGGTAATTTTGTGGTCATAAAACAATGGAGCTTCTTTTAAATGCAGTGACCAGTATCTATAACCATTATCTAGTCTCTATAAAGATTACTGACACAATAACATTACTGATAGCTCCTTTGATGAATATGAAACAGATTCAGTTTGGCTAGTGCTTGAATAAGAGAATTCTCCAGGGAGGGCAGATATATATAAAGGGTTACATTTTCCTCATCTCTGCACCCTTTCTCATCGCCCCTACCCCCACCATAACTTTCAGGATTAATTCATTATTTTGGGTAGGATCATGGCAACAAATAGTGGAATTTTCATTCTTCTAGGGGAGTTTTAAAAAATAGAATTTTGAATTAAGATTGTGTAAGATATCTTTGACATATTTTCTGCCAGTCCCTTGAATTTCATCCTAAGCAAGCTTGCCAAATATGCTAAAATGAAGCCCAAGATAAATGATATGTTAGGCAAGCAATTTGGAACTGCTTGCTTTTGTTAAAATTTTTAATCAGACAATTAAAAAAAATTTTGCTGTAGATAAAATTTCTAGAAATGAGATAAAATAAATATAACTTAAAATGCAAAGAAAAATACCTTATTTCTTCTTTAGTGACCTCCCTTTATGTGTACAAGAAAAGAAAATTTTTAAAAGGTAAATTAAAAGAATACAAAGGAACTGAAAACCAGAATATTGAATAAATTGAAAGCAAGCAAAGTCAAGACTCTCTGACCCTCTTTTCATTCCCTCTACTTTCCTAGCCATTTTACTCTTTTTTGCTCTAGCCAAATTCACTCATTCTCAGACTATTGCTTATTTACTTGCCCACCTCTGGGCTACCTTCCATGACAATTGGGACACTATAGGTATTTAAAATTCCTCCCTCTTTCAGAAGGTGCTGTAGAAGCTCCAGAGAGCTACACAAGAGTTTCTACAGCTTACCCACTTTATCTGAAATTGGCCTCAAAGGCTATTTCTGCCTAGTTTTAGACCCATCCCAATCCCACCCATGGTTCCAGCCACTGCTGTGGTTTCAATGGAGGTGGACAAGCCATAGGCACCTACACACAGCATCAACCTCCAGCTCTAGATAAATTTGCAATTTCAATCTGCAAGATATTTCTGAACTAATTTAGTCAAATGTACAAGCCACACAAGAACAAAATTATGACCAAAGTTAATGGTAAAACAATGCCATCAATTCCAGGTACTTTGGCCTAAAGAATCACCTGTATTTTGGATGAAGGGAATCAGAGAGCACCTGTTGAGCTGTTACGATGTCCCATTCAGCAAAATACCTGTTGTTGAAGAAAAATATTCAGTGAATGTGTACCTCAAGTACTTTAAGGACATTTTAATTTTAGTGATTGATGTTGGCACAGAGATTTCATCCACTTTAGCTTCTTTAAAGAGTAGTTTTTCAACACTTGACACTAGCTGTGTGACTCTGTGCAAGTCATTTAACCCTGATTGCCTCACCAAAAAAGAAAAAAAAAAGAGTAGCTTTTCGGGAAAATAATGATAATTGCCTTTAAATACAGTATTAAAATAGATATGCTATTTGGGTCATGTAGATTTAGGAATTTCTTCAATATCTTGAAAAATATGACATAAAATTTGTTATTCCCTAAAGATGAAAGGGAATTCATTCTACTTAGGTTTAATTTTTATCTATTATTTATTTATTTATTAATTATTTATTAAGAGGATTTGCTCTGTGAAGTTTGGATTCAGTCAAAGAACCACACTTGAGGACCTAAAGGGCCATGTATGGCCTTGAGGCCACAGGTTCCCCACCCCTGGATTAGACCAAGGGAAGGAAGACTAGGTCAGGTTTCATGTGGTCCATGTTCTATGTTCAAATTTCATGCTGTGACTGAAGCACCAAATAAGCTTCTCTTTTTGAACCTTGGTTTTGAGAAGTCCTGAGAACACATCTTGAAGAATATTCATTGATCATTTATTTGAACTTTGGAACAAAAATGCAAAAGAGCTAGAAACATTTAAGAACATACACTTTGTGATGGGAGTGGCATTGTATTGAAACTTCATCATTTAGGTCACACAAATATATGACATGCTTTCAAACTTCCAAATATTCAAAATAAATGTTTAATAAACAGATTTTAAAAATAAAAATTATACAGTATTTAATTCTGTGTGCTGCATAGCTATACCTTTATGTAACTGGGGGAGGATAGCAGATGAATCTTTTTATATTTTACATGTAGATATATATGTCTCACTATAGATATCTTTATTATACCTCTTTTACATAGAGATGCAGCTATTTAATATATGTTTCACGTGCATTTTTAGCTGACTGAAAGAGGTGAAAAATATTTTTGAGTTTTCTAACAGCTGGAAATGATTTCAACATCAGAGTTCAGAGGTTTTGATTCAAAGATTTAGCCAGAATGAGGGAATTTGTTTTGCATGTATATATATATATATTTGTAATGGGTTTTGCTTTTCTTGCCTTCTAAAGAGGAGGGGGAGGCTGAGCAGGAAGGGAAGGAATTCAGAACTGAAAATAAAATAATATTGAATTAATTAAAAAAAAAGATAGCTAGATGCTATATTGCTTTCCTTCTAGATAATGAAGGAAAAGGGCTAGTAACAGAAGATTATGAAATATAACTTGTCACAGTTCAGAACTATGCTCAGAAAATAGTCATTAGGTGGTATTAGATATTCCTGCTTTCTCCCCTCTCCCACATCTGGCCCGCAGATCAGAAAGCTTTTTTGACATGTTCTTCGGGAAGAGTACCATTCACAAGACTGCAGTGATAGTCCTGACCACCAGGGGGTGCCATGCAGAATGCCAGCAACTGTCTCTTAGCAACTGATGTTTAAGTGTAGGAGGAAAGGAGGAGGCTGCATATGCCACTTTAAGCAATTTCATTCCATTGAATTCCTGGAAGCTTGAGGGCCATATTCTAAGGTGGAATCACAGTCTACATATCTATGTTTTTTGTAGACCACAGTCTGGGGACAGAGGTAGGACTCCTGGTGGGATGAGAGAATGGGTAAGAGGATTCTTTCATCCCAGTTTTGGGTGTTAGCCAGGGCTCCACCCTTGTCCCTTGAGCCAGACATCTCCCCTGTGTCCCAGCAATTAATGCCAATTCTATACAACCATAACAATAAACAATGTCACTTTATACTTTATATTGCTTTAGATACATTGTCTTATATTACATTCCCATAACCACCCTTCTATTCCTATTACATGAATTCTACAGATGGCAAAACAGAGAAGGAAACAGGTGATTCTCAGAGAAGTGAAATAATTTGTTGAGGTCACACAACTAGTTATGAAAGAACATGTACAGAAATAGCACCATAGCTAAAAATGAAACTGGCCTCATTTACCAGGGATCTAAATGAATAATGGTATTGTTATGTCTAGGTCTCCATTTTGCAGCTTTCCTGGGAAATTAACCTTAATAAGGAGGACCAATTATTTTGCAGTTTAGTCTAATGGGGCTGCACCTATGCAGGCCATGGCCTGAGTGTGATTTACAGGTGATGCTAAGGTTCAGATGCTGTTTGGTTTATACTTTTATTTTTAAATCTTAAAGTGCTAGAAGAAGTGAGCTTTTACAAGGTAGGATATATTTTCAATATCACTTTTCTGGCTCCTTTGGTTCTTGGTTGTTTTTCATATTATGTTCTAATAAATCTAATCTGCCTTAAACCATTTACAACATGGTCTATGATTTAAAACCTCTCAAATATACAATATGAAAAAAGTTGAGGATGAAAAAGATGTCATTAAAAATAAGAGAAAAATGCAAATTCATTTTAAAACTCTGAGACACATTTCAGGGTTGAGTCTCATAGGTATCTACCCATCATATAAGGAATCGAGGGCTGGTCTGGAAATCAGGAACCTTGAGTTTTAGTCTCAGTTTTGTTGATAACTAGCTGTGGGAACCTGGGTCGATCATTTGACTTCTAATGGGCTTTAGTTTTCTCTAAAATGAAAAGGTTGTACTAGATAATTTCTAAGACTTCTCCCACTAAGATTCAGTGAATTAACAAAGAATCACATGGGATAAAGGTAAGGAAAGCATGGCCAGTTAAATTAAAACAAAAGTCTAAATGTTTTCCCATGTATTCTCCAAGAAACACCCTGAAATTGTATTAAGGAGAACTTGAACTACTCAAGTTTGCTCAAGTAAACATTTAAAAAATAGAATACTGGGGCTGTCATTATACTTTTAAATATGGCTGACCCTCCACATACTTACTCCAAATTATACAGTCCCAGAAGTCCCATCCCTCGAAAATCTGTTTTAGGATCATCACCTTGGAAACCAATTTCACACCACTGCTTAGAAATCCGAGCTTCCAGAGGAGTATCAGGCTTCAAGAATTTCCATAACTGGAGATGAGAGACCAACATAACTTGTTGATGAGAATATGTAACACACACTTTGAGAAAGCTTTTCTAAGTCTTAAACCTTCTTTATTGAGATTAAAAAATACACCATAGTAAAAGGAGCTGTATGCAGCTGATTATACTCTTCTTGAGAATTACTTTTAGCTATTTATAGCATTGAGAAAGCAGGATAGGGTAGGAGACCTATAAATATGGATAATCGATATCTATAATAATCTTCAAATCTCTCTTTAGGCAGCAGTCAAAAGCTCTTGGGCTAACCCTGTTAGTAGAAAATGAAAAAAAAAAAGACTAACTTGATTTTTACTTCTCTGATGGGGCTGCTAGTGATTTGGGAAGGGTCAGAGAGCTAGAGGACAAAGGAAAGGAGGTAAGGATTATGAATAATCCTCAAAGGATATACTCAGCAGCATTTAAAGACATGTTATGTTTACAATGAAATAATTACAACTTAATAAAAGTTCTGAAGAAAAATAAGAAAAATTAATGATTATTGCTTTGCGGGTCTTGGCAATCCAAATTATCTGTGTCAATCAAGGAAATCAAGCAATGTGTAATATTCTTAATATCTGATTAGTTCCCAAGGCAATAGGCACAGGCACAGTTGCCTATCCCTCAACTACCTGAGCTAAAGATGATAGTAGTTTAAAATTTGTGCAGTAATACAAATGAAGGTCTTTTAAAGCACTACTCCATCCTGGTTCTCCTACCTCTCTAACCTTTCTCCCTCTTCCCTCTTTGCTGATGAATCACCTAGCTCCCACTCCAGCTGTCTCAGTGTGGCTGCTCCCCAAGGTTGCCATTTTTATAGTTTTTCAGGTCTGTAACTTTGGTGTTACTCTGGAATCACTCTTCTTCTTCCCACATATCAATCAATAGCACCTATATCCAATTGGTTTTCAGATCTTGCCATTTTAATATACAAAATTTCTGTCAACTCCAAACTCTTCTCCCTACTCATTATCTACAACCTTAGTTCAGGCCATCATCACCTATTAGCTAGATCACTACAATGGCTTTCCAATTGCTCTCCCCTCCTCAAGTCTTTTCTCACTTTATTCCATCCTCCACACAGCTCCTAAGGTGATTTACCTTGAATGTATGTTTCATCATGCTACTCTCCTACTCAATATACTCCACTAGTTTCCCATTGCCTCTAGGATAAAACAAACTCCTTTGATTAGCTTTCAAAGCCCTTCACAACCTGGCCTCAATCTCATCGGATATTACTTCCCTTCTTTCACTCTATGATCCAGCCAAACTAGTCTCCTCTCTTTCTATGCCTTTGTATTGGTTGTCCAGGCCTGGAATGCATTCCTATCCCACCTCCACCTCAAAGATTCTATTCCTTTTTTTTTTTTTTTTTGGTCTTCAAATGGTAATTTTTATTTATTTTTTTGTTTTCAACATTTACTTCCACAAGATTTTGAGCTCCAAATTTTCACCCCCTACCCCAAGATGGCATGCATTCTGAATACCCTTTCCCCTAGTCTGCCTTCCCTTCTATCTCTGCCCCCCTTCTCTTATCCTCTTCCCCTTCAGTTTTCCTATAGGGCAGGATGGATTTCTGTACGTCATTTCTTGTATTTCTTATTTCCCAGTTGCATGTGAAAACATTTTTTTAAACATGTGTTTTTAAAACTTTGGGTTCCAAATTTTCTCCCTTCCTCCCTCCCCACCCACCCTCATTGATAAGGCAAGCAACTAAATATAGGTTATATATGTGCAGTAATGCAAAACACTTCCATTGTAGACATGCTGTGAAAAACTAACTCTATTTCCCTTAATCCTATCCCACCCCACCCCCATTTATTCTATTCTTTCTTTTGACCCTGACCCTCCTTGGAAGTACTTGCTTCTGATTACCCCCTTTCCCAATCTGCCTTCCTCTCTATCATCCCCCTACTCTCTTGTTCCCTTAGCCCCCCCATTTTCCTGTAAGGTAAGGTGGATTTCCATACCCAATTGAGTGTATTTCCATACCCAATTGAGTGTGATTCTATTCCTTCAAGACAAAAATTCAAGTAACCTTTTCTGATCCCTGAAGTGCTAATGGCACTTTCAAACTACCTTTTATTTAAATACTTTGTATTTATTTGTATTCATGCTTTTTATATATTCTGTATAACCTTACATATATCCTTATAGTCTTTCCCATTAGAATGTAAACTCCTTGTGAACAGTGGCTGTTTCACTTTGGCATTTCTATATTTAAGGCCTATCCCAAGGGCCTGGCACATAATAGGTGCTTAATATAAGTGTACTGATTAATTGAAGAAATATTTTCTCTTCTACCATTTATTGCTTCACAAATCTCCCTCTCTGCCTTATCCCCATACCTCCTTCCTTGGAAATAATTATCCATTTTCATGTGAAAGTACAATTTCAAGCACAAACTATATTTGAATACTTCAAGGATCTGTATGTAGCTACTCTCTCGACACTCTATGATTTCCTTGATAGAGAGTACTTTGGTGTGGAAATCAACTCATCCCCCTGAAGCCAATCTGGTAATGAGCCTCTCTGAAGTTAGCCAGTTTAATTTTTGGGTGACTGAGTGATATGACACTGGGATAAGACATGTGGTTCATTACTGGGTTCATGAGAACCCAGGACTAGTGTTCTACTGGTGTAGTCCTTGAGGGCCCAGATCACTGTCACAAGGTGACATAAGAAATGAAATTTACATGGAGAAAGCACAAGTAATTGTAATACAAGTATATTGATCTACAGTTAAATGCTACAAAATCCCATACGTGACATTTATGTGAATTAAAATATGATATTCAACTAATGTAAATTCAAGCAAAAAAAGTTGTAAATTATCCCAGTTATTCTGGGACCTAATCCAAAAAAATCATCTAATATTTTATCTTTCTGGCATATAGTAAATATAATGTGCCTAGAAAATGGCAGAAATACAAGGCATTTGAAATAAAATACTTTTATCATGGTCAAGGCAAATTTTCATGTGTTTGGTATGAGAAAATACCTTTGGACCTTAGTCACTTAATTATAGTCTCCACAATTCACCAGTTTTTCACAGTCATCAAAACAGAAATTAGATCTCAGTTCAGTAGAACCCTTAGGACAGACAATTATTGAATGTTGTTTTTGTGATTCAGTCATTTCCGTCGTGTCTGACTCTTTGTGACTCCATTTGGGGTTTTCTTGGTAAAGATATTGGAGTGGTTTGCCATTATTGAATAGTCAGTCACTTTTGTTCCAGTAAAAGTAATCTCAATTTCTCATCCATAAGAAACTAATAGAACTAACTAATTGAACATCTACATTGGGAAAACAAAGTCAAATAGGAGTGGAGAAAATAAAAAAGCTTGTTGTATTCAATTTCTCAATTGTATTAAATGTGCTAATAGTCTAACCAATCTTAAGATGATCTTTTCCCAATGAATCAGTATGTCAAACACAGAAATTTCTTTTCTTCGCATAGCTTGTATGCAAAAATATTTGTGCTCTAAGAAAACCACATACACTAGATTGCAAGGAAATAAAGAATTTATCACTGGAAGGAACTTTATAGATGCAGCATTTGCTTTTCACAAATCAAGAAGTTGAAGCCCAAAGAGGCTTAATAACATTTAATTCATATAAGTAAAAAGTAGCAGATTTGGGATTTGAACCCTGGTCCTCTAGCCACTATAAATCCGTGGTTCAGCAGAAAGAGTGCTAGATTTGGCATTAGAGGAATTAGGTTTGAATTCTGGCCACTTACTTTCCTTGTGAACTTCGTTGTCATAACCTCTCTGGGTCTCAGTTTCCCTATCTATAAAATGAGAGAGTGGGTTAAATGTCCTTTAAAGCTCTAGTCCTTTCCAGCTCTAAATCTATGACCTTTCAATGTCAGCTATCATATTAATGATTTTATCACACATGAAACATCATATTCATTGTTTTAATAATTTTTGAATCTTTTGAAATTCTCCATTGACAAGTTATGTGACTAGATGTCTGCATCTAGGTGGAGAACCTGTGGCCTCCAGGCCACATGTGGCTCTCTAGGTCCTCAAGTGCAGCCCTGTAACTGAATCCAAACTTCACAGAACAAATCCCTTTAATAAAAGGATTTGTTTTGTGAAACTTGGACTCAGTCAAAAGGCCACATGCAAGGACCTAGAACAGGTTCCCCACCCCTGGACTACAGAGTCTGGCCTATTGTGAGCTGTCCTAAATTTTGAAGGTGAGAACCATTTTTACTTTATAATGAAACTATTCATAAGGGTATACCAGTAAGTGTCACAGACTAGAGATCCTGGAATCATTTTTTACTTTTCTTTCTTCATTCCTTAGATCCAATCTAGTGCTATCTAGTCTTCTTTCAACATCTCTCTTAAATTTGCTCCTTCCTAATGTCCAGGCCACTATTATGGATTATTGTGAATTGCTTTACTTTGATTAAATTTTTTCTAACTCATTACTTTCATTGTATTACCCTCATATCAATTTCAAAGAGCCAAAAATCCATGTGGCTATTGCCCTGCGTATCAAATCCAAACACATTTGTCTGTTTTTCAAAAACCCTCAATGAACTGGCTTAATTCTTCCTAACAAGCCCTATTTCCTGAAACATGCACTCTATATTCTAGTCAAGCCATTATCTTCATTGTTTGCTGCATATTTCCATCTTTATGCTCTTGCTCATTCCATTCCTCACCCCAACTCTGAACATGCCCCCCTTATTCCCTATTCCCAACATGTGACTAGAGAGCCTGGTCTATTGCAGGCTATCCTGAATTCTGAAACCAAGCACCATTTTTACCTTACAATGAAACCGTTCATGAAAGCATCCTGGTAAGTGTACATTCTACAAGCACTCCAATTCTTTCTAGTCTTTTTCCTCCTTCAAATCTTATTTCACCTGCTACTGTGACAGTTTGAAATACTGTCTATGTGTTAGTATTATTGCCTCAACTAGGTTGCAAGCTTGTTGAGGGCAAGAATTATGTTATACTTTTTTTTGGATCCTACACATTTTTTTATGCCAGTATGGAGGCATAAAATAAATAGCCAAAAAAATGCACTGAATAATTTAAAGAATTTAAGCTTAATAATAAGTGAGTCTTTATTTAGGACGTTGGCACTTGTAAAATCATACACGCCTCATTGAAGATGAGTGATTGAATCTCAGTGATTAGGAACGTATTGATTGGCCTGGGATATTACAGATCAATCGCAGATGGAACGGTGGGCTCACATTCTTGGGGGTTGGAGTCACTCCTTTGTGCTTGACACATAAAAGGTGTCCGTTGAAGAGAGAGCCTTCTTCTGGCAGACTCCACTGAAGCCAAACACGAACTAGCAGCAGAAATCAGAAGAACAATGGACCTACTTCCAAGAGAAGAATGAACCTACTTCCCTTGGAAGTGCATGTGAATAACCTTGCTGTCTCACTGAGAAAACTCCAAAGGATTTTCTGGAACAGAGAATAAGGGCATTGCCGCTCCCTCTCACACGAGCTTGAATGGAGCTCCTGAAACCCCAATTCCTTGGATAGTATTGAATAATCTACATTATATCCAATATGCATTATCCTGGGTAACTAAGTCAATTGTACATGTCTACATACTCACATAATCACAGAGAAAATTGAAAAAGGATAAATATTTTTAAAATTTAGATTCCTATTGTTTTTTTTCAATTAGACAAATTTAAGGCCTGTAAACAAATGTCTTCTGTCCTTCTCTTTTCACTATTTATTCTAGGATAGGTCATTAGCAGCCCACATACTCCATTTATAAAAAAAAATCAATTTATATTACACATAAGCTACTTTCAGAAGCCATATTTTACCTTCTTCTAGGAAATCACAGTTTTAATGCAAAATTTAATATTTTAAAACATAATTTATTAATGTTTCATATTACACTCTCAAGTCATACACTGTTCAAACACTGTCCAATGATATTTGTACCTCTTTCTCCAACAGTTCAAACACATCAGATACAAATTTTGACTTCCTCTTTTAATATCCTTCTAGTTGCATGAATAAATAATCACCATTAAGATCTTGGGTAATTTCCCAAGGGAGTGATTGCTTAAGGCAGAAACCAACTTCATCTTCTTTGATATGTGTAAAGAGTGATAAATGAAAATCCCAGGTCACTACTTGGCACACAATATTTCTTGTTTTAGCATTTAAAACCATTTAACTAGTCTGAGCTTCAGTCAAGTGTCCAAGACTCAGAAAAATGACCCTGGCTGTTTTCTCAGATGGTTTAACCATTCAGAACTGGGCCCTATTCTTGAGAAAACGCATGAGAAAAGAAAGATTGAGAAAGAAATATAAATTATTTTTCCAACAGTTAAGCCAGCAGGAAAATAACTGGAAATCATAAGAAGCTTATTATGACAGGTTCCAAATGCTGTCCAAGTACTAACCTTCAAAAGCATCTCTTCATGCTGGGGATTATCTGAATCATATGGCTCTCTACGCAGCTTTTCAACCTCTGCAATGAGGTTTCGATACCCTACAATTTGCAGGAGACAAGCCTGGAGAGAGATCCCCAACCTAAAGTATTCACAAATAGAAAAGGAACAATAAAGAACAAGAGAGGCTAGTATTTTGGTGATATCTGTTCGTTAAATTCATCTTTAGTAGGATCATTTTCATGAAAAAATATAAACTATCAGAAGAATTTTTCACAGTTGAAATTTGTTACTGTAACTACTTTGGCACATATGAAAATTGATTAAAAAGTACATCTAATTTTGACTTTCACTCAAGCCAAGGTTTCTCAAATGATTGATCTTATAGAAAAAAAAGGATAGCTTGAAAAATTCTGCTATTAGTTTTGTTGGTCCATTCTACAATGTCCTTGGGATGTTACACTAATGGCAGGATCAGAAAATCTTAGAGGTTAAAAAATTTTGCAGTAGTACAACCATGTAGTACAACCACCTACCTAATGCAGAAATTTCTCGTATAGCAAATATGGCAGACATGAATTTATCCAGGTTTTGTGTGAATACTTTTAATAATGAGGAATTCACTACCCAATAAGGTAGTCTATTTCATTGGTGGACAGCTGTAGTCAAAAAAAGGTCATCCTTATGTTGAACTCTTATAATTCCCGCCAATTCGTTGTATTGTACTTCTGCCCTCTGGAGCAACAGAGATATTGCCACATTCTATGTAACAGCTCTTTATGTACTTGGAGATGTACTTTATGTACATCATATCCTCCCTCAGGCTTCTCCAGATGAAACATGCTCAGTTCCATTAACTATTCTTCATATTTCATAATTTTGAGTCTCCTCATCTTCCTACTCAGTCCCCTTATGCAGTCTCGTCGTGTCAATTTCCCTTTGAAAATGTGACTTGCAGAATTGAACACAAGACTCAAAATTTGGCAAGCATAGGTTAAAGTGAGACCATTACTTCCTGAGATTTTTATTAATGCAGCCTAACATTTTGTGAGCTTTTTAAATAGCTGTTTTGTTCATATCAATTAAGCTTATGTTCAATTAAAACTCCTATATATTTTTCATATGAACAGTTGCCAAGCCAGGCAGATCTCTTTCATCCTGTATTTGCACATTCTTTTTTTTAAAAATAGGTTTTTATTGATATTTTCATTTGTACTTTGCCTCGTTTTGGCCATATCAGTATTTCCTTGCTCTCCCCAAGAAAGCCATCCCTTAAAACAAAGATTTTTAAATAAAAAAGGAAGAGAAAATATTCAGTAAAACTGATCAATACACCCCAAAAAGATCTGGTTATATATTTATTGTTCCTTATTTATAGATCACAATCTCTACAAAGAAGCAAGAAGTGGTCTTGTATCTCTTCTTTAGAGGAAAGCTTGTTTTTTACATTTTCAAAAAATCTTTTGTCTTTCCCTTTACTTTGTTGAGGTCATCATGTATATTGTTTTCCTAGTTCTGCTTACTGCACTTTGCATCAGTTTAGTGTATTTTTTTAAAAATCTAAACACAGGACTTTATATTCATCCCTGCTAAATTCCACCATCTTGGTTTCAGGCTCATATTCTAGTCCACTGAGACCATTTGGTATGTTTATCCATAATACTAGCTGTCCCTTTTTGTCCTCTTCCAACTTACTGATAATATTGTTGAGCATGACAGGACAAAGGACAGAATTCTATGGTACTACACTAGAAATCTCCATTCAGGATGATATGGAACCATTAATGGATGACACAGGTTTAATAGTCTACCAATAATAAGATGAAACTAAATAGAGATAAATGTCAAGTCTAGCACTTAAGCTTAAAATCCAACTATACGAAAACAGAATGGGAAAGATGTGGCTAGACAGCGGTTCACATAGAAACACATAGAAGTTTTAGTGGATTGCAAGGCTCATGCGAATCAATCATGTGAGATGGCCATTAAAAAAATTTACATCTTATTCCACAACAATTAAAGTGTGATGTCTACAGCAAGAACAATAATGCTCCTACTGAACTCTGCTCTGACCAGATATCTGGAATGCTTTGCTTAGCCCCAGGATGGCATCTGATGAGTGACACTGAAAAACTAGAATACATCCAAAGCAAACTGAGTTATCAAACATGTAAGAGACTTGAAATGCCATGTTACACAAAGATCTATTGAAGGAATTTGGGATGTTTAGCTTGGAGAAGGTAAGATTTAGGGGCGATATAGTAGTCACCTTCAACAATCTGAAGGGTTATCATGAGGAAGAAAGGTTGGACATTCCTTGTGGCTTCATTGGATAAAAATTACATGGAATTATGTTTCAGCTTCATATTAAAATAACTTTCAAACAAGCAGAGCTTTTCAAAAATGGGACAAGTTTCCTTGGAAGAGCATGCATTACCCATCCCTTAAGAATCTTAAATGGATTCTTCATGACCATTTTTAGTTATATTATAGATATAGGTTGATGTTATCAAGTAGGAGTGTGACTATCTGATGTCAAAATTCCATTACCATTCTTCAATTTGCTTGTTTACTCAGATGTCATATGCTTAAGAATATTAAATGAATTCACATAAAAAAGAAGATAGATGTCAATATCCTTTAGCATTCTGTATAGCCCTCAAACACTTTAATCCTCAAAATTCTTTAATTCATCATTTCATTTGAATTATTACTGTTAATAATAATGATAATATTTGACATTTACATGGAGACTTAAAGTTTGCAATGTGTTTTAAAGACACCATCTCATCTGGGTCTCACAATGACCCTGTGAGTCGTGTATTATTACTATAGGTAATATGATAGGTATTATTATCCTCATTTTATAAATCAGGAATCCAGAAAAGTTAAGTGACTTGCTTATGGTCACATAACTATTCAGTGTCCCAGGCAGGATCTGAACACAGGTCTTCCTGACTTTAAATATAGCTCTCTGTCCTTGCTGCTCAGCATCTTGTTAAACCTAGTTTGAGGCACTGAACATTTGTGGTGGTGAGAGTAATGAGTAGCAAGTATAGTATGTTGATTTCTACTTTTATGGACCAGATAAATGAGCAGAAAGATTAAGTGATGTCCTAATTTGAAAGCAGAAATGGAATTAAACTCATTCTTCATGTTGTTCATTCTATTCCTTTTTTTTTTTTTAGGCAAATGGGGTTAAGTGACTTGTCCAGGGTCACACAGCTAGTAAGTGTCAAGTGTTTGGTCTGAGGTCAGATTTGAACTCAGGTCCTCCTGACTTCAGGGTTGGTGCTCCATCCACTGTGCCACCTAGCTGCCCCTGTCTGTTCTGTTCCTAAGCCACTGAACTGCCACACTACCCAAAATTCCTAGCATAGTACCATGTGTAGCTATTGGGGAGCACAAGGAAGAGTTAGAAGACCTGGGTTTGAATCTCAGCTATTCCATTTATGATCTCTGTGATCTTGGATAAATCAGTTCTTGAGTTTATCTCATCTGTAAAATGGGGACATCTCCTACCGTCCAGAGTTCTTGTGAGCATCATTTAAGATCATATATGCTCAATGCTTTGTAAGCTATAAAACAACACACAAATATCAGTTGTCCTTATTATTGTTACTTATATCCCTGTGGGGAGTCCATCCATATTTAATTGAATGACATTCATGTTCATTTGTATGACACTGGTATATTGTACCAATTTCCAAATTACGGACAAGTAACAGACTGACAATGTTTATCTAGGAAATGTAGATAATACTGAGAATGCAGAGTTGTATGGGGTCCATGATTAAAACACAAAGTTTACGTTTGCTCCTATATAGTACTTTATGGCTACAATACCTTCTCATACCTTGTCTCCTTAGATCCTTATAACAGAGCTATGAGGAAAGCAATACAAATATTACCATTCTCATTTTACATATGAGGAAATTGAGGTTTAGAGAAATTAAATGACTTGTGCAAGATCATATAATCAGTAGGTGGTAAGGCTAGGATTTAAACTTAGGCCTCCAAATTCCATATCCAGGACTTTTTGCACTTTGACTTACAACTAACTTCTCTGCAAAATGGAGGAAAAGTAGAAGAGGTAGGAAAAAGCAATAAAGGAACCAATTCTGATTAAACTGATTCATACTCTCATAAGTTATCCTCCCAGTGTCTTTCAATGAAAGAGCTGGCAAGGAATTGTGTGTACATACACATATATATGTACATGTACATATATGTACATATATACACACACACACATATCTGTATTTGTTGTGTCCCATTAGATTATAATCTCCTTGTAAGAACTGTTTCTTTTACTATATTTGTAATCTGAGTGTCTAGCACAATGCTTTGGCACATAATGTAGTAAATACTTGTTCATTGATTGATTCATACAATAATTTCCATAGACTATGATAAACTCAATCTAATTCAATCTCTGTCAGTACTTATCAAACCATTATACACATATAGGCCCAGTAAATGTTTTCTGTCTTAAATTCTTAGTTCAACTTGATTGAAAATTAATTGAGATCCTCCCAAATTTCCTCAGGAAAAAATATCAACCATACAGTTTTAATATGGCATATACCACATTATAATAATGAAGGAAGGAAATAAGCATTTATTAAACACCTATTATGTGCTAGGCACTGTCCTAAATACCTTACAAACATTATCTCATTTGATCCTCACAACAACCCTGGGAATTAGGTGTTATTTTTCCTCTTTTTACAGTTGAGGAAACTGAGGCAAACAGGTTAAGTGACTTGCCCAGGGTCATACAGCTAGTAAGTGTCTGAGGTCAGATTTGAATTCCAGTCTTCCTGACTCTAGGCCCAGTATTCTCTCTGTTGTTGTTGTTGTTCAGTCATTTCAGTCATGTCTGACTCTTCATGACCCCATTTGGGTTTTTTCTGGGGGGGCAAAGATACTGGAATGATTTGCCATTTCCCCCATTTGAGTTTTTTGGCAAAAATACTGGAGTGATTTGCCATTTCCTTCTCCAGTTCATTTTACAGATGAAGAAACTGAGGCAAACAAGGTTAAGTCACTTGTCCAGGGTCACACAGCTAGTAAGTGTCTGAGGCTGGATTTGAACTCAGGTCTTCCTGACTCCAGGCTCCGTGCTCTATCCACTGTGCCACCTAACTGTCCCAGTATTCTTTCTACCATGTCATTAATTCACTATTTACAAGTATACATAAGGAAAAGGAAGAAAGGCATCATGGTGGTGTATATGGAAAGCTGGAATCAGGAAGACCTGGGTTCAAGTCCTATCTCTGATACATTGTAGCTAGGTGTGTGACCACAAGCACTTAACTTTCCAAGCACCCCTCTAAGACTACAAGTTACCAAAGTGTTGTCTACATCGTCAGCAGGAATTTCCACCCAAGGAGTTAGTTTCCTATCCAGATAAAATGATAGATTTGGATCAGAAAAGGGAAAAAAAAAAGGAAAAGGAAATGAATGAAGTAAAAGGAAGCAACATAACCAAGACCAAGCAGAATTGGAATTCTGTTTAAAAACAAAAAAAGCTCCAGGACAGTGAATGACTCCAAAATCAATCCCTTTTAAAAAGTACTCTTTCAGATCCCTGTTCGCTGCAGTAGTGCTGTCTGTACGTCAGAAAGGAAAGAGGTTCTAACTCAACAATCTTGGGCTCTTTCTGAAACTGAAATTCCCTTTCCCAAACATCCTTGCCAAAATCCGACTTAAAAGTCCTGGAAAATGAAGGGTTAATGTGAACTAGCCAAGGCTGAGAATGGAGCAGATTTCCAGGCAGTATCTTCCCAGTGCTCCTGAAGCATGAGGAGCTGTCCACCAGGTGATCAGCTTCTCCTGAACTAAAGGCTAACTCCTTGATAGAGCCGAGGGCAGTCAGGTGTATTGACAACGGGAGCATTCACTGTTAACGTGAAGCAGATACCAGACAAAGAAGCCATGCAAGTGTTCTTATCCCCCGTCTGAGTATGAAGCTCCTTATGTGATATCTTTCAGTGTCAGAAGCAATAGGATTCACCCCAGAGAAGACAAACATGAAATCATTGATTCCTCTTAAACTTTCAGTCTTAGAGAGCAGCCCAGAGCTCTAAGATTTTAAATGACTTATCTACGTGTTTTGAAAGCAGGACTGGAAAACAAGTTTTCCTGACTTTATCCACTATGCTCACTACCATTTATGAAACCACATCAGTTAAATGTGTTAATTTGCAACGGTCTGTTGGGACTATTTGATTTGACAATCAGAGCACCATGGCTCATCATTGTAGCCTCAGAAAAAAACATAAAGTTAATAGGTCAGTTTTCTATCTTGAAAGGCAGCATAACGTCGTGCAATAGAGTCGAATTCAAATAGAAATGATATAAGGATCTCTGTAGATGCATACTGACTTAGAAAAACACATATTAACATTGTCTATATTCTACTGCATTTTATTTATTTTGTTAAATATTTCCCAACTACACTTTAATCTGGCAGTAACATGGAATGAATGTAGTCAAGAGGCCAGGTGTTTGACATGCCTGCTGTAGGGGATAAAATGGTAGATATGAAACTAGAAAGATCTGGGTTTTAATCCTGTCTGTGACAATAGCTATGTGATCATAGACAAGTCACTTAGCCTGGCTAAGCCTCAGTTTCCTCATCTGTAAAGTGAAGATGATAAAAGCTGCAGCAACTATGTCACAGGGTTGTTGTGAAGTTAGGTGGCAAAACAAATAGAGCTCTAAACCTGGTGTCAGGAAGATCTGTGTTCAAATATAACCTAAAGCACTTACTGTGTGACCCTAGAGAGTCATCCAGCTTCAGTCTGCCTCAGCTTCCTCATCTGTAAAATGGGGATGATGGCAGCACCTACCTCCCAGAATTGTGAGAATCAAATGAAATAATATTTGTAAAGCACTTGCAAACTTTAAAGTATTATATAGACACTAGTCACGATATATAAAACACTTTGAAAACCTAAAGGTCCCACATATATGTGAATCATTGTTATAAGCATAAATGAAATAAATGAATAAATGAAAAGTATTTAAGAGCTTGTTGTGTGCCAAGTACTGTTTGACATCATTTATGCAGATGACTATATTAACCATCTTTTACATTTGATACAACAAATACTTACTGTGGATTTACGTCAGGGTTGATTTTTTTCAGTTCCATGATGTCATCAACAGTCTTTTCAATTGCATCAGGGTGAACACTTACTGAAGTCTGCAACAGCTGGAAAGCATGTTGAAACCAGTTACTTTCTTTGGTCAATCACTTTCCTTTAAGAGCTTAACCAACGATGATAATTTAAACAATATACATTTTCATAGGATTTTGAACTAGAAGGAAGAAATGAGGGGTCTAATCCAACCCCGTCATTTTACAGATGAGGAAACTGTGATGCCAAGAGGTGAAATGACTTGTCCCAAGGTCACAGAAAAGTCAGGATTTGCATCCAGGTCCTCCAACTCTAAGGCCAGTGTTCCATCCACTATACCACACTGGTGGCTGGGGTGTCCAGTGTTTCTGTTGCATATGAAATTATAAAGTTTAATAGCAAAAAATTACTATAAATAATCCACATGAATGCTTAGGAAGTGAAGATCTACGTAAGAGATAATGGTGTTTTCCCTAGAAAAAAATTTATCTAAAATTCTCTACAGAAATTCTCTACAAAATATTTAGGTAGTGTTAATAATGTAACAGTAGAAAGGGCTTTTATGAATTCTGATAGGATTGTTTTTTGAGAATTCCCTCCCATTTCTTTCTACTTTTGTTTCAATTAATTAGACCCTTTTGTCAACAAATTATTTTCTCTAACTAGCAAGAGGCAGCATGGTGCCATGGAAAGGGCTTTCAGTTTGGAACCACAGGGCCTGGGTTTTAATCCAAGCACTTCCACTGAACACTTGTTACCTTGAGCAAGATGCTTCTTTTCTCCAGGCCTTAGTTCACCTCATCTGTAGAACAAGAGGGTTGGACTTGTTATTTAGTCATTTTTCAGTTGTGTCTGACTCTGTGATTCTTTTTTTTTTTTTTTTTGCAAAGATACTGGAGTAGTTTGCCATTTCCTTCCCCAGGCTCATTTTATGGACGAGAAAACTGAAGCAAACAGGGTTAAGTGACTTGCCTAGGGTCACATAAACAGTGAGGTCAAATTTGAATTCACGTCTTCCTGACTCCAGGCCGGGCACTCAACTGTGCCACCTAGTTGCCCTGAGGGTTGGAATAGATTACTTCTAATGTTCCTTCCAGCTCTAAATCCTATGGTCCTATATACACAATTAAACTTTCCAAAACTAATGGTTCATCTTTTAAACAAAAATGGCTTCTAATAGAACTATAATACTTAATGTTAAAAAAAAGAGGCATATGGGAAAACTCATTTAACAGATGATTAAATTAGAGAGTGGAATTTAAAAAATTAAGATTCACAATCAAAGAAAAATAGAAGAGAGTCAGAAGTCATCTTTTAAAAAGCAATCAGTGATTTCTTGCTTCACAAAAAGTACTGACCTCTGTGTATTAAAAGGCTAGTGCCTTATTCACAGGTAAAGGTTTTATTACTGGGAAATTCTGATTATGTAGTGAATGGATTTGGATGTAAATGAAATATTAGAAGGAAGAAAAAAGCCAATTTCAGCTGTATTTCCCATTTTCACTTGCTTCCTTAAAAACAATTCACTCATTTTTTTGTATTGCTGTTATTTCCCAACGATCCCTTTCTTTGCTATCTATAGAACCCTCCCTTGTATCAATGAAGCATAGTCAAATAAAACAAAACATATTTTCCGTTCCTGCTAATATATGTCTCATTCCACACCTATAGCCTACCACCTCTCTTGTGAAGGGGTGTCCCTTCCTTCTGTTGTAAACAAAGCATTACAAAAGCATTTTCCAGAATATTAATTTTGAATTTTGGAAAAATATGTAAGAGGACAATTTCAATGAAACAATTTGCCAATGGAGAGAAATGGCAATCAGGAATATAAGCTTCCCTACTTGATTGTGCCAAATATTTTGTGTATTTCTGGAAAAAAACATGCAGAGGGACTGTAACTAGTCACAGCGCTATGGTTTGAAGTAGGCAAATACCCTCATTGAGTCCTGGTGGTCACGCAGTTCTGAGTGTTTCTTAGTCGCATCCCATTTTGAAAATGGAAAATGAGCATAAAGTGAAAAGCTACCTGGAACTCCATGAAGAGATGTAAAACTTGACTCACCTTACTTTTTGAATCCCTCAATGATGATTCTGTTAAAGCAATAAATGAAAATGTGATTCAACAGTTCTTCTTCTAAGATATCTTATTTTACTCACTTTAAGTATAAAATTATGTTACTTGAACATGACCCCATAAAAATCTTCCCACTTTCCCCAGCTCTATTGTGCTTTGTCTATCACGTCATTAATTTTTTTACTTACCTATTTTCATGGTTCTGCCGGCTCCTGGCTTGTTATTGTAACAGATTCTTTGTAGCTCACATCGTCCTGTTAGTTTCCTCACCACAAATTTCATACAGCGCCACAGGCACTTGCAGTAAAAATACACACAAATCTGGATCAGCATCCTAGAAAGAGGGAGAGAACAACCCCGACTTCGCATGAAATGGCGAAACCATAACGATGGCTAATGATTGCACCACCACCAAGAGGAAAACAAGCCACTATTACTAGGAAGGCCAAATGTGAGACATTAAAAAAACAGAATTACAGAGTTTAGAAAGGGGAAAAGGACCCGGGAAGATCAGCAAGAATCCCAAATACAACAAGTTGTCAGCTTCAACTTGAGGTTCAGCACAAAGGTGATGAGAAATCTACTACCCCTGGAAGCAGCTTGACACACTTTTGGATAGCTCTAAACATCATGAAACTTCTCTTTCCATCATGCCTAAATCTCTCTCTTAAACGTCTCTTTGTCAATCATAATTCTGCCCCCTGGGACCAGGCAGAACGAGTCCAATTCTGCCAAGTGCTGGAAGACTGATAACATGTTCCCATTCACTCCTGTCTTCTCTTCTCCAGGCTAATGTCGGCAATTTCTTCAAATGATCCTCCTGTGACATTTGTTCTTGAGGCCTTGAGTTGCAGACTTTTCCTATTTGGTACCTTGAGTTGGAAGGCACCTTAAATTCTATTTTCCACCCTAGTCACAAATCCTTTTACCACTCTTTGACAGGTGGTCATTAGGCTTCTTAAGGAAGCTAGGTGGTGCAGTGGATAGAGTGCAAGGCTTAGAATCAGGAAGACTTGTCTTCCTGAGTTCAAATCTGATCTCAATCACTTAGTAGTTGTGTGGTCCTGGGCAAGTCACTTAACCCTGTTTGCCTCAGTTTCCTCATCTATAAAATGAGCTGGAGAAGGAACCACTCTAGTATCTTTGCCAAGAAAACCCCAAATGAGGTCATGAAGAGTTGGACACAACTGAAATGATTCAACAATAAGAAATAAATAACAAAATATCTTTCTCTTCAACTACATGTCAACTTATGCAACTAAAATTTCACTAACCTCAAGGCTTTAAAATCTGCATAGATACACTAGGTATACCAGTGCCTAAGATTCAATTACCAGTAATCCAAGGGAATAAAGGACAAAACCAGTGCCCTATAGAAGTGAAGAATCTCTCTATGCAATTGAATCCTGTTCAACCAGAATGCTTGGGGAAGGGACCAGTTCTGGTTTGGAATGTCTTTTTCAACAAACCTTGGGATGGTGGTTTATACAGAAAAGCATTACCACCAATAGGCCAACCACTTGTCAACCTTGTGGGCAAGGGCTATTTCATTTCTCTATTATTGACACGGTGCAATGGTAACTCATGACTGGAATATGGCAACAGTAGGGCATACCTTCTTCAAAAACAATTGATTAGATAAAAGGAAACGTGTACCAGGAAGGTACATTCCTCCACGGAAATGACAAACTAGATTGAGAAAGCAGAGTGTTTCTACTATGCATTTAGGTGAAGATCAAAGAAAGGAGAAACAGAAACAATATTATAATGGACTTTTAGTATTGCCCACCCAATCAGAAGAAAGAAATGGATGATGAGTTGGAGAAGCAGACAAAGTTGACAACAGAGACAGGGTATAATCATGATAGCAATAGGGACTGGACCTGTGATTTCTTCGGTAGAGAACTCCCAGATAAGGATGTTCCCATTTTGGTCAGAACCTTCTCTGCAACTTATAGTCTCATAGAGTTCCCTGGACCTCTAAGGAGTTACATGATATGTCCAGGCATATACCAGAAGGAAGATTTGAATCCAGATCTATCCTGGCACCAAGGTAGGATCTCTATTCACTATGCCAAAAGACTTCAATTAAAGATACAGACAGGGACAATGATAGCTTCTATGCAACAGGGTTTTTATGAGAATCAAATGATATAATAGATGTAAAATGTTTTGCAAACTTTAAAGTGTTCTATGAGTCTGAGCTCTTATTTCTGGAAAATTCTAGAACCTATTAAAAGGACGGTTTGGGAACATTTAGAAAAGCAAGCATTTGATCTCTACTAAACAGCATGAGTGCCTCAAGAACAAGTTATTCCAAAGTCAGCTAGGCGGTGCAGTGGATAGAGCACTGGCCCTGGAGTCAGGAAGACCTGAGTTCAAATGTGATCTCAGATACTTGATATTTACTAGCTGTGTGACCCTGGGCAAGTCACTTAACCCCGATTACCTCACACACAAAAAAAGAATAAGTTATTCCAGACTTTCCTCCTTCCCTTTTTCTTACACAGGATTCAGAATATTATAGATTTAGAGCTAGTTGGTTAATCCAACTTCCCATTTTACAAACAAGGAAGGCAGTGAAAGGTGACATTTCTTTTTTCTTTTCTTTGGAGGTAATTGGGGTTAAGTGACTTGTGACAGGGTCACACAGCTAGTAAATGTCTGCGGCTGGATTTGAACTCAGGTCTTCATGACTCCAGGTCCAATGCTCTATCCGCTGTGTCACCTAGATGCCTCAACAGGTGACATTTCTTAATCAAATTCTCACAGATGGCAAGCAACAGATCCAGGAATGCACCTTGACTATTGGTCCAGGGAATTCCATAAGAAAGATTACCAGGATTCAGCAAGGTCTTTGATAATCTCTCACAATATGCTCATGGACAAAATGGAGAAATGTGGTCTAAGTGAGAATACAAGCATGTGAATATTCAGATGTGAGGGATAACTAATCTATTGGATGAAAGAATCCAAGAGATTCTGCCTCCAAGGCCAGTGACATCTGTCACACCACAACATCTTTCAGGAATCATCCAGTTAGTCATGCTTGAACTTGGGTACTGGGAATCTACAGAGATCACCTTGTTTTCTAAAAGATGGAGAAAGGTTTAGTAAGGACTTGCACTATATCAAATTCAATCTCATAGCAAGACTGTGTGTATGTGTATGTGTGTTACCCATATATTGACTGACTGTGTTACAGAAATATTCTACGGTTTCAGTTGACTAAGAAAAAGCTGACAAACTAGCTCAAAAGACTGTAACAAATTCATTTCTTCAATTGTGAACCACTATTTTTTTTTTTGACGAAATATGGTTTCAAGAGAAGAATGCTTAAGTCTCTTGGTTTAAATTAGGTAATATATCTTTTGAATATTTTATTGGCTTTAGGGAATGGTAAATTAGGATAAACTACAGTAGACTCTAGTCCTTTGGGAGGCCTTGTATGTTGCTAGGGGCAGAGCAGTTACTCAGGAAGGCAGTTAATGAGGAAGAAGGAGATAATGATTTTGTAAGTTGCTACTGTTTAAAAATGACAACAACAAAATAACTGATCTTCTTACCTATCCATATGTATGTGCAATACATAAAAACCTCCCATAACTAAATAATTTCAACAAATGCTGAGTAAGCACTAACTTTATACAAGGCCTTTTGCTAGAAAGTAGGGATAGAAAAATGCAAGTCTTTGACCTCAAGGAACTCACATTTTATATTTACTAAGACAAAGAAGTGAGACTGTCCTTTCCTACTTCTACAAACCCCTCAAGCTGCCTTTGTGATTCACTTAACCTAATTTCACTTTTTTTGTTACATGGGTCCTTTTTGGAACTGTGACAAAATGACCCTCTTACTATTAATGTTTACACTATCACTATATGAGAAATTGCAAAATTGTAAAGATGGAATTCTTAGAGACCATTTCCTGGGAATGAAGGAGACATTTAACTTAGAAAAGCTATCAAAAAATAACCTGGGAAAATGGGCAAAGCTGGTGACAAGAGCTGACAACTTCCCTCTTTGTCCTGCTACTAGGCATACACTGCCAACCTCCCCCAGCTACCTTCTCTATTCCCATATGTGCTACTGGAAGAAGTCACAGAATCATGTCAACCGGGTAAATTTGTTCTATTAAATTTTATTTGGGTCCTCACTGCTGCATGGCAACAACACTTACATTCTTTGATAATGACTATCACACTTTCCACACCAGGTATTCCAAACCTTTTCTTCTCTCCTTACACCATTTATCCCACCAATATCTCTCCTAGATGTGGACTTCTCCTCCTAGTTTACTGAGAATATAGACATCATTTGTAATGAACTCTTTCTTCCTTAATCCAGATTTCAAAAACCCACTGCATTATCCTCCATTCTCTTCTCCTTTCCTCTAGTCTCTAAAGAAGAAATGGTCCTTATATTTGCCCAGACCAACTCCTACTTGTATTCTTGATCCCACCTTTCCTGGAAATTTTCCCTACCCATAATTCCTTCCTTTTCATCTTCAATCTGCCTTTATCCACCGTCTTATTCTCTGATGCTACAAACATACCCTATTCTCCACCATCCTTAAAAGCAAACTAACAAAAAAATTCCTTCACTTAATCTTTTCATCTCAATTTCCTTTTCCTTATAATCAAACTCTTAGAAAGAGTCATTTGCATTCATTAGCTTGCCTCCCATTGACTTCTGAATTCTTCATCAATTGCATTCTGACCTCAACATTCCAACAAAACATCTCTTCCCAAGTTCATAAATAATCTCATAACTACAAAATCAAATGGGCTTTTCTTGGTCTTAATTCTACTTGATTTCTTTACAGCTTTTAGCATTGTTGATCTTTCTCTATTTTGAGATATTATCTTCTTCCTTAGCTTCTGTGACTTTTCTCTTACTTGGTTTTCTTTCTACTGATCTGATCACTCCAAGGTCTCCTCCTCTGGGTCATCTACTTACTATTAAAGATAGATGTCCCCTAAAGCCCTGGTCTTTGTCCCTCTTTTCCCTACACACTCTTGTCTTGGTGAGCATATCAGCTTATATATATTTAATTATCATTTCTTTTCAAAAGACTCACATCTGTTTAACCAGTCCCAAGCTCTCTTAAAATCTAGTAATGATGATCAACTGCTTATTGAACCATTTACAAATGGATATCCTATAGGTATCTTTAATTCAACACAACCAAATTAGAACTCTTATGTTCTCCTAAGCCCATCCTATCCTCCAAATTTTCTTATTTCTGCCGAGAGCACCACTATCTTTTCAGTCACCCAGTTTTGAAAAGATGGAGTCACTCTCAACTTTTTCTTCTCTCTCACCTTTCCCACTGCCATATCTAATAACTTGTCAAGTCTCAGATTACCTATGCAAACCTTTCATATCTAGCTCCTTTCTCTCTACTCACATAGCTACTCCCCTAGTTAAAGTTTTCATCACTTTCCATCTGGGTTTATTTCATTAGCTTCCTAAATGAGCTCCACAATTTTCAGTTTTTCCTTCCCCTTTCCAACCCATTCTGAGCAGCGCTGACAAATTAATATTCCTAAGACACAGGTCTGGCAAAGTCACTCCCCTGCTCAAGAAGCTGCAAGTATCTTCTAAGAAAAAATGCAAACTTCTGCCTGCTACTTAAAGCCCTCTGAATTTTTGCTCTCACCTACCATTCCAGACTTGTTTCAAATTATTCCCTTTGACAATGGTCCTCTGGGAGAAGGGAGGGAAAAAGACAGAAGGAGAAATCCAGGTGACATAAAAACAAAAGATATCAATAAAACTTATCATAAAAGTTATTTCTTTTGATGCACTCTTGCTCCTATGAAACTGACCCACTACCTAGGCTCCAGACCTATCATTTCATCCATCTTCATGCTTTGCATAGCCTTTTCCCCTTGCCTGAAATGTACTTTCTCCTCATTTCTGCCCCTTAGAATCTCCAGCTTCCTTCAAGGCTCAGCTCAGGCTCTATCTCCTACTCAACACCTTTCCTGATTCCCTTCCATTAGTGCTTACTCTTTCCTGAAATTATCTTGTCTTTTTTATTTATTTGTGTCTGTATTGTATTTAACTAGCAGAGTGTGGGCTTCCTGAGGGCAAGGACTATTTCATTGCTGCCTCTTTTCCCCCAGAACCTAGCACAGAACCTATTTAATGCTTAATTATGTTCATTTAATTTGAATTGATCACTTAATCTTGACAAAGACGCCTACCATGGGCAAAGCAAATCAGCTGACTCTTGTAATGCCATTGAAAGAAAAGTAGTTTTTTTTAACACTGTGGTCATACATTCCCTCTATCTGGATTCTTTTTTTTTTTAATTAGGCAATTGGGGTTAAATGACTTGCCCAGGGTCACACAGCTAGTAAGTGTCAAGTGTTTGGTCTGAGGTCGGATTTGAACTCAGGTCCTCCTGACTTCAGGGCCAGCGCTCTATCTCCTGCGCCACCTAGCTGCCCCTTCATCTGGATTTTTTAAGGCACATATATAACCATAAGCTCAAAAGATGTGTCTTACACATCTGTTAAGAGGTGCTCAATAAATGTTGATTTCATTCATTCACCTCCCTGCTCTTTTTTTCTTCTACCTCTATTCTACACACTGATTGCACATTCTAAGAATAAACATGAGATAACTGGATGCCCCTTACTGGTAATGCAGCAGACAGAGTGCAGGGTATTGAGTCAGAAAGACCTGAGTTCAAATTTGACCTCAGCACCCTGGGCAAATCATTTAACTTCTGTTTGCCTCAGTTTCCTCAACTGTAAAATGAGGATGATAACAGCACCTACTTCCCAGAGTTGTTGTGAGGATCAAATGAAATAATTTCTATAAAAAGTGCTTAGCACACAATGCCTGGCACATAATAGGCACTATATAAATATAAATTCCCTTCTCTTCCTCATTGCCCTGGTTACCGCTTCTAGTCAGTCAGGTACATACACACACAACACACACATGTGTGTACATATACATGCACACATATGTGCATGTATGTACACATATTGTGTATGTATATATACACATGTCTATGTATGTATATATACAAACACATTATGTAAACAAGTATATACGTACAATTTGGGGGTTTAGTTGTTTTACATTTCTCAGTTCTAGGCTTGAGCTTCTTAGTTCTAAGGAAAGCTTCTCACTTAACTCAATAAAATATTCTGTGTGATTCCAGGATTATAAATAAGTGCTCAATGTCCAGGGAGAAAATGCTTAGCTATCTTATATACCCATATGAAAAACACATATAGGGGAAGGCTGCTGGGGTGGAGTGGAAAGGTCTGAGATGTGAACTAACCCTACTCTTTCCTCGCTGTGCGACTTTGGGCAAGCCACTTCAACTTTTTAGACCTCACCTTCCTCCTTTGTAAAATAGGAATAAAACAACCCATACTCACAGGGTTGTCACATTCACAAAGTGGTGAATGCGAGTGAATTGTAAACCAAAAACATGGTGTGAATGTCAGGTTAAACAATAACAAAGTTTTGTAATTTTGAGATTACACATCCTACCTATGATTTAGTATGTGAATTCCTGCAAGTTGCCTGAGGTAGGCAGAGATTTAGGTGCCTTGCTCCTGGCTCATAAAGTATCAGAGGCTTGATCTGAACCCAGGTCTTCTTAACTCCAAGCTTAGTACTCTCAGCATTATGCCACGCTATACCTATGTAGGTCTTTCACTGTTAGTGAAGAAACCCCACTAGCAATAGAGATCAACTACTATTCTACCCCTGAGAGTTAAGAGAGTTACCTGAGGCAATTAGCCGTTAAGTGATTTTTCCCAAAGTCACACAACCAGTATCAGAGACAGATTTGAATCTAGGCCTTCCTGATTCCAAGGCTGATTCTCTATCCACTTTGCCACACTGCTTACATATAAACAAAATAATTTTGAAAACCACTTCTCTAAATGCTGGGAGAATGTTATTAAAAAAAAAAGAACTACTGTCTATCCCTCAGGAGTTGACCTTAATTATGCATTCGCACAGTCTGATTCAATGTATTTTTTTTTAATCCATGACAAACTCTATTGGCATGCTTTGTTCTTGCTGTATATTTTCAGAAGGTGCAGCTCAGTAAAGAAGATGACTTATGCCTCTATCAGGAATTCCCAGCAGGGCTCTATGGTCATCGTTATGTTCAGTTTTTATTATTCAACATTCATTCTCCAGTTTGTACCTAGAATAGCTACCCAAAGCAAATTATTCAAAATGGATCACATGGCTGCTACAAAACAAGAGACAAGCTTATCTTCTGTGAGGCACTTGGTTAAGATAGCATATTCAGCAGGAGCAAGTCTGTTGAAAAGGACAAGAGAGCAAAAGCCAGGACTAATAGCAAGTGTAGGGGTGGTGGGGTTGGAAGAGAGAAGGGAGGTGCTGGTACCTGTCATGGAGTACTACGCCTCCACCTTATGTGTGGGTGAGTGACATCGCCTTTTGCGACATCAAAAGAAAAATGGCTTATTTTGAACAGTTTCAATAAATGCGCTAATGGAAATTAACTCTTGCTTGAAGAAATCCTGTAATAAATAAAAAGTAAACTATTGAAGAGAAGAGTTAACACTATAGAAACAACAAGCAGATGTGGTAAAACGCAGATGACAATGAGGAATTTTCATTTTGTTTTCATAACTGTCAGAGTTTCCACAATGGAATCACTCTGTGTGTAGGGGGCAAGAAGAAATATCGTGCTCCCCAGGGCCTTCATTGTCTCATACAGTGTTCTGAAACCACCATGTTATTTTAGTTACAGGGAGGCTGTCTTCCACTTAAGCTCTTCATTAAGTGATGCTGGCAACTCAGCATGAACTCCTCCAGTGTGAGTCTAGCCCAGTGCACTAACTCTAATGAGGTTTCCTTGTGAGGAAAGATGCTGGGAGAAGACTATGCATGAGTCTCTAAACAGAGCCCTAGGCAGTGTCTCCTGGCAAAGGGCTGTATCTTCTCACAAGGGCAAGGAAGAGGAACCTGTTCCATGAAACTTTTAAATGTAGAAAATTTCTATTAAAATTTAGAAATCAGAGTGGTAGCATGGAAAAGTCAGAAGTTCAGGTGGTTCCAGCTCAGACATTAAAGATTTATGTAAACATAGGAAAGTCACTTACCATGGGAAAGGAATATCAGGCCAAAGATAGCAGGAGAAATTTAGGATTTAGGCCTGGGAAAGTTCTGGTTATGTATTCCAGAATTATTTATCTGAGGACAGTGTGAAGCCGTCTTCATTACTATAACTATTTTAGGAATAATGTTCTTTTATGGAGTTTTTGTCTAATAGTTTTAAAGTCCTGGAACTGTAGCAAAGAGAATATCACACATAATTGGCATTCCTATAAGCTCATTCTGTGATTCTGTGCAAACATAAAGATGAAAGACCCACACCCTTGTGAAGGTCAGAAATATGCCCTTTTCTAAATCCACACATTCTCCTCCCCCATCCCATTTCTTCCCTTTTTCTGCATTGATTGCCAAACTGTGGCACCATGACAAATGTTAGCTTGGGTGATCAGAGTATACTTACCTAATGTGGTCCCCAAATTGCAATTTTAAAAATTAACATTTTTTCTATTTGTACTAAATCAGAATATATTAAAGCAACCTTGAGTTCAATTCCAATAAATTTATTCAACACATTTTTATTAAATATGGGTGCCTCTTCTTTTCCCTTAGGGAGAAATATAGCACTTTTTTTTTCCAAAGGAATACCTTTCCAGTCAGTCATTATAGTTGGTACTATGGGAGATATTTTGTTAGATGCAAATTTCAAGGTTTATGGAAGTTACTACTCTATTGTAAATGAGATCCATCTTCTTCCCTCAAAAGTGTTATTACTATGATGCTGGGAAATATAAAAAGGGTACTGAAAAATAATTTTGTATTAGATAATGCAAAAAAGACTATGTCATGACCACTTCTGTCATGAGCTTTATAGTTAATATAAGATATTTTTAAAAGTAAGATATTTTAAAGTATCCTGATACAGGTCATAGAAAATAAAAATTCACTAACCTTTCTTATCTTTCCCATTGTTGTAGCAATAATACATCTAGGGTAAGAAGATATAAATCACAGACCAGTGAGCTTGACATTCATATATAGAATAATTCTACAATGGATTGTTAAATGGAGCACTTATAAATGCTTAGAAAAAAATGGTCATTAGGAGTCAGAATGGCTTTTCTAAGAAGTAAGGCCAGATGAGCCTCAGTTTCTTTTTTGTCAGGGTTAGTAGAAAATCAGGGGAATACTATAGCCATGGCATACTGGGATTTCAGCAAAGCATATGACAAAGTTTTAGAATACCCTTATGGATAAATATGGACTGAATTATAGAAAAATGAGATGAATTCAAAACTGGTTGAATGATTGAACACAAAGATTGTTCATTAATGGATTGATGCCAGCAGCATGGCGTATTTCTAGGGATGCGCCACAGGGATCTAGTCACTTTCTTGTTCTGCCCAAATATTTTTATCAATAACTTAAATGAAGTCTTTGGAGTTAGTCATCCTTATCAAATTCTCAAGTGACGCAAAACTGGAAAGGAGGGCTAACACTTTGGATGATGGAATCAGAATCCAGTAAGATAAATGTACTAGAATAATGTGTCAAATCTAACAAGATCAAATATAATCAGGATGAAATATGGAATCCTTCATTTAGTTTAAAAAGAATCAACTGCACAAGCAAATGATGAGAGAGACAACAGTCCACATGGAAGACCTGAGGTTTTCACTCCTCATGCCTGCTCTTCCTCCCAATTTCTGGCTCTTAGAATCCCTGGCTTCCTTTAGGATTCAGGTCACGTGCTACCTCCTCTAGGAAGCCTTTCCTGGTCCCTCCATCTGCTGGTGACATCCCCTCTAAGGTTACCTCCCATCTACCCTATGTTTATTTTATATGTTCTACTTTATATAATCTCTCCCATTAGAATGTAAGCTCCTTGAGTACAGGGAATATTTTTGCTTTTTTTTTATTTCTAGTACTTAGCACAGTGTCTGGTACATATTAAGTGCTTAATAAATGCTTGTTGATTGTTGAATGATTGTAGTCAATCATTCAATAGGAATGCTTTGTTATTCAAAAAGCTAAAGCAGTGTTGGGCTGCCTTACTATACTCTGTCCTGTTTAGACCACATCTTTAGTATTATGTTCAATCACATGCTTCATATATTAGGAAGGACATGGACAAGCCATAACTACTCCATCCCCTGATTCACCAGAGGAGGGTGACCAGGATGATGTAGGATCTAAAAATCAATTATAATGATTGTTTGAAGGAAGTAGGGATGCTTATCTTGGAGAAGGACAGGCTTTGGGGATACATGAGAATTCTCATTAAACAGCTGAAGGGCTATCACATGGAAGGGCCTTCCCCTATGTACTTCCAGAAGGAAAAAACTAGGGTCAATAGGTACAAGTTATGCAGAGCTAAATTTCAGTTCAGTATAAGAATGAACTTTCTAGCAACTTAGAGGAGTTCAGAACTGGAATGGAGTGACTGATGTATTAGTAGATCCCTGTCTTTAAACGTAGTTAAGATGAGGTGGGATAACCACTTGCCTGGAATTTGATGATCTTCAAAGATCTCTCCCAACTCCAAGAGTCTATGAGCCTACTACGGCAATGAATGCCCATCACACTAAAGATAAATAGTATTAATGTTGTGGTATGCATTTTAAACTTATACTTGCTCCCAGCCTGGTTTCCTTGAAGACTAGCCTTGCTTAGGAACTTTTCATTCCTCTCAGATCTAAAAGCATCTTAGAGGTCAAGTAATCATTAGGCTCTCTAGATAATGTTGCCATTTTTTTGGGTGGAAGCCCATGACTAATCCTTCACAATGTACCTGCTGAACACAGAAATGAACACCTGACTGATTCAGAATATAGCTATTATCCTTTCTTTTTACAAGAGAAAGACTTCCAAACTTGGCTATTTGTGGTAAGATACTGTAGGGTAAAATTGTTCAGTTGTTTTTCAATTGTGTCTGACTCTTCATGATCCCATTTGGGGTTTTCTTGGCAAAGATACTGAAGTAGTTTACCATTTCTTTTTCCAGCTCATTTTACAGATGAGGAAATTGAGACCAACAGGGTTAAATGAATGCCTGGGGTCACACAGCTAGTAAGTGTCTGAGGCCAATTTTGAACTCATGAAGATGAGTCTTCTTGACTTCAGGCCCTGTGCTCTTATCTACTATGCCTCTGTAGGTATAGAAGTCAACCTATTAAGTAGGATCTGTAAGATCAATGCCATACTACCAGTATGTTTCTTGTTTCTTAAAATTTTTAGAGCTTCGAAAACAATGTCATGTATTTGGACATACTTATTAATGCATACATGAGAGGTAGCTTGGAGTAGTGGATAAAGCACTAGCCTCAGAATTAGAAAGAAATAGATTCAAGTCCAACTGCCCACACATACCAGCTTTGTAAGCCTGGGGAAGTCACTTAAGCTTTCAATGTTTTAGCTGATTCTGAGGCTTGCAAGTTGCAGAGAAGGTGTTGACGTGGATTTGCAGAGAGAGTTTACTCAGTCAGATGTTACATATGCCAATGTAATCATAGGTCCAGTTCCTATCCCTCTTGGTATCCCATATATGCATACACATCTGCATACATTCATGTGCCTTCCCAGCTCAATAAGTCAATATCTATAATAATAGGTAACATTTATGTTTGCAGAGGTTTGCAGAGTGCTTTGTATCCCTTCATTTGAGAGTCAAAAAACCCCCTGAGGCAGATATTTTAGTGTTGAGTGCATTTAGACATCATCAGCATTTTACAGGTTAGAAAACAGACTCAGAAAGGGTAAAATGGTCACATCTAGTTAATATGAAAGGTGGGAGCTGAATCCAGGTTGTCCCTGGACCCCAAGTTCAGCACACTTTCCAGTATGCAATGTTGCATCTCTGTGAGCACCGAAGGTCTAACCTTGAATATACATTGATATGCTTTTAGTTTGGCACCCAACAGCAATGTCTAAATTTAGGTCCTTTTCTCATTTTAATATCAATTCTCAATGCAAATGCTAAAATATCTTGTTTATTATGCTAACCTGTTTTTCTTGTTCTGTGTTTTTAAACAAATAACCAATTTCAAGATAAAAGGAAAAGAAATGGCTAAGGATGAAATGAGCTCATCATTCTTCCTACTAGAACACAGAGTATCACAATGATGGATGTCCATTCACTGTGCCAAGATTAAATCATTGTATTCTAATTGGTTCAAATATACTATGGTCTCCTGCTAAGGAACAGCAGTGAATCTTTTCAGTTCAGCAACTGAAAACTAAGATCTGGAAGGTACCTCACTCAGAGGTCAATTGGTTTCACCCATTCCCCTACCAGAAAAGTAATCCTTTCTACTCTATGAATGAAATTAAATTTCCTTTACTGTTTATGATGTGTAAATATACAGTATAATTAATGTTGATTTAATTATTTATTTTGAGCCTGGGTCCCCCCCATCTTGCCCAGGCTGGAAATGTAAGGCTACTCCTGTTCCAATTCTACTATTAATCAGCTTTAACCTACTCTAACCTGGGTGGGCTCATCACTCCTTAGGTAGCCTGCCATTCCCCTGTTCTGGAGAGTGGGAAGCCCCATATTGGTGTGGGTCTTAGGGCAGATACCTGATTGACTTAGCCTTGCTGCAGCTCAGAATCCCCATGCTTAAATGATTCCCCAACCTCATTCTCTCCCAGTAGCAGGAATCACGGAAGTATGCCACCATGCCTGGCTCAAAGTTTATTAAACTTGCAAAGGAAGCAAAGAGGGAGCAATCTACACCAGCACTGATGATAGTACAAAATTAGACACAGGATGGATGAGTGGAGAGAACACTTGGTATGGAGTGGGGAAGACCTGGGCTCAAAGTTCACTTTAGAGGCTAACTACCAGTGTGGCCATGAACAAGTAAATGCCTTTACCTCCTGCAGCCTGTTTCCTCATCTCTAAAATGGCATCTGCCTCACAGAAATATGCTGAGAATCAAGTGTGATAAGGCATATGAACTGCTTTGCCAACCTGAAAGGACTGTGGGGTAGAGAGAAGGTTAAAGTAAGAGATCCACAATTTGGGATGCCAAAAGAATAAAGTTATATAAAGAAAAAAGTTTAATATCATTTCCAGCACTTGGCACCATGCCTGGCACACAGTGGACACTTAATAAATGTTTATTGATTGGTTGATTGAATCCTCCTGCACGTAGCTGTGGCCTTTTGGTTTTGTGAAATTTTCTCTGGCACACAGCAGGGTGTATAGTGATAATGCCACTTTATAACTTTTGCTCACAAGGAGGTTGATTTCAAGGTGTCTGAGTGTTGAAAGAAAATAAAAACCAAACAAGTCTACAGAGAAAAAAAATTTAAAGGTTTGTCATACACTCTGTTGAAGGTCCTGAATTTATTTCTGAGCACCATCTTTAGACACTAAAGCTTTCTATTAACCTGATATTGCCACAGAAAGGGACTAGGCTCACATTTAGAAGAAATTCAAAAATACCGATTTTTCATTAATATAAAAATCATCTGGAGTAATTACCATAGCAACCAAGGAGCATGTCAGGGCATGTCCTATCCTGTCAAATATTCCCATGATTATTTTTTTTAAATCTTTTTTTCCACAGCTGACATAATCAGATTGAGACATGCTCTGTATAACAAAAAGAATACCAGACCCAATAAGCCTATTGAATAAATGACATCATATGGGACTTCATAATTCTAAGATTTTATAAACATATCAAAGAGACATCTTCACACTATAAACCAGAGCATCAAAGAATGCTAAGGGCTTTAAAGAGGCATAACATGAAGAAACAAACATGAAGGAATCATGGCAAAGAGGGAAAAGAACCCTAAAATAGAAGCTATTGAAATAATATTTCCTAAAGTAATTGAGGTCATCTTAGGTGCTTAATTAGAGAAACCTAAGCTAGGCTAGGAAGTAAAGTATATATTGTATGCCTTAGGAGAAAGACTCTGATTCCTATCAGATTTATTCCATCTTCTATTTCTATGCCTAGATCAAGATCATCAATAATACGGGTTGTGATAGGAAATTCTTCTAAAAGATTTAGAAATGAGAAAATGCAAAGCAAAATCAATGAATCAAAAAATGCTTGCATCCAGAGGTCTATATGCCTTTTTTTTGAAAGCAAGGTGAATCAATCAACACATTCTTATTGAGGACCTACTATGTGCAAAGAAGTATTTGAACTATGGATAAAAGATCAGCAGTATTTTAGTAATTCAGTTTCTAAATAAGTTACGGTGGTCCTTACACCTAGTATGCCTGCCTTATCTCATCCGTCCTGTTCCCTAACCCTAGGCCTTTGGTGTTGAATTCTGCCTTACAAAGCCCAGTTCAAATGGCACATCCTCCAAAAATGTTTCCTGAATCCTCCAATTAGGCAATAATCATAACTTCCTCAAGCCCCACAAAGAATGTTGTTTGTATCTTTCTTATACATTTATGTTCCATTTATATTATAACTATAATTGTTTACTTATACAAATACATATGTTTATATATAATATATAATAAACATAATTATTATTTGTGTGTACATAATTTCTTCTACTATAGTATAAGTTCCTTGAAGGCATATATTTTCTTATTTCTCTTTTGAATCTCCCCAAATCCAACTTAATACTTTTAGCTTAATATCTTTTTTTTTATAAATGGGTGTCCATTTTCTTAGGCCTCTCTTCAACTTCTGACATCATTGACTATGCTCTTCCATTAACTGGATATTCGCTTCTCACTTAGTTTCAGTGACACCATATTGGAATGATCTTCCTGCTTACCTTATCTTTTGATGGCTCCTCAGTCTCTTCTCTGTTCTTTAATTTGAGTGTTTTCCTAAGGGTCTTACCTTCACCCTCTTGTCTTCCATCTTCCACATTTTGTCCCTTGACAATTTCATTCACTCTTTCAGCTTCTTCTACAATCTAGATCTATATATCTAGTCCTGGTATTTCTTTTGAGCTATTGACATACATCCCCACTTTTGCTACAAGCTCATTTCTGGATGCTACACTAAGACCTTAAATCAAACCATGTAATTCTGACCAAGATAGCTGCCCAAATGGAAGATATGCCAGATCAATTATCTCCCACACACCTATTCCGGCAAACCCTGATTTTCAACAGATTGAATAATAATCAAGAAATTCACTACACTAAGTTATTTCTTTGACTCTAGAATGGTGCAAAAAGTCAGCCAGAAACCTGAGGGTAATCCTCATCAGCAAAAGGTGTAGCAAAGGTGTTCCCACCAGTGCAAGCCAACCTTTCATCATCACAGATGGTCTAGGTACACATGTAACCAACAAGACCTTGAGTCTACAGGCAGAAAGATCAGAGAGCTCACCCAAGAAAGCCCCAAGGTGGGGACCTTGGAAGCTTTGGGTTATGCTAGTGGCTACTGCATCATGCAGCACTCACCCTAGGACCTAGGAGGCCCCTAACACTCTATCCTAAGACTCCAGAGAACACCCTGAAGATTGAATACTGTGAACCTCAAATATACACACAGACCTTATCTCATGAGGTGTAGGGTCAGCACAGAAATCTAGGGGAGCCAAGGTAAAATCAAGCAGGGTAAACCACTCCACCAAAAGTGCAGCATGGCCCTGACACGAAGCATTACTTCAGTAGGTAAAGCTGGAGATATAAGCAAAACAAAGAAAAGACCAGCCAGTGTAAAAAAAGAAAAGTGTAACTCTGGAGACTCTCTGATAAAAGGAACAAACAATTTCATAACAACTGCTAATTTAGATTCATAAGAAAAAATGGACTTTACACAAGTACTATATGAATTCCTAGAAGAAATGAAGCAAAATATAAAAGATGAAATAAAAACATTGGAGAAAGAATTGAGAGGAGAAAGTGGTAAACTTCACCTGAAAAATGGACTCCTTGAAAACTAGAATAGATCAATCAGAAATCAATGACACTATGAGACAACAAAACATATTAGAACAAAGTAAAAAGATTGAAAATGATAAAAAAGAAAATGTTAAGGTATCTGATACAAAAAATAATAGGGCTGGAAAATCTGTCAAAGAAGAATAATTTAAAATCATTGAACTCCCTGAAAATCATGATTTTTTTAAAAAAGGCCCTGACATTATATTTCCAGAAATCATGAATAAAAACTGAACAGATCTATTAGAACTAGAGGACAAAATGAAGACAGAATCACCCATCACCTCCTGAAACGAACAGTAAAATGAAAAATCCCAGGAATATCATAAAAACACAGAGCACACATGTCAAAGAAAACATATTGAAAATATCCAAAAAGAAGTTCATGTACCAAGGAACCAATGTCATGATCACATAAGATTTGTCAGCTTTTACTAAAGAAGAGAAGAGATCTTTGAATACTTTATTCTAAAAGGCAAAAAATATAGGCTTACCAAAAAACTGAATGTAATCCTACAGGGGGGAAAATGGATCTTTAAAGGAAGAGAGGACTTCTATGCATTTCTGTTGAAAAGGCCAACACTGAACAAAAACTTCAAAGTACAAACACAAAAGTCTAGAGAAACCTAGAAAGGTAAAGTTATTTGAGCAATGGGAAGGCACTGTATGATGATGTACTGCTAACATTCCAAAGAGGGAAAAGAACCAAGTGACTCTTCAGAACCTTAATATCTTTAATGTGTATTGAGGGAATTAAATATGAAAAACAGAGGTCCGAGGTAATGGATTGGTTTTATTTTGAAGGTTTGAAGAGGTTAAAGAAAAGGATGGTAAAAGGAATACACAAGCATAGAAAAGAGGAAGAAGGGGATAGAACTTGACACTTCTTATAAAGTGAGGTATATGTATACAAAAATAGAGGAAAAATAGAGGAATGGGATGGGGGGAACAGATTAAACCTTATTCTTATCTGTGATGGACAAAGGAATGTTGAATACACACATACACACTCACAATTTGGTATAGAAACATCAAATATCCTCATAATATTGGTCACAGGCAAAAGAAAATTTCTGACCATAAAGGGGGAGATTAAAAGAAAAGAAATAGAATCTAAGGAGTTGTCTAAGATTGACTCTTCAGACATTTGTGGAAAGGCTATATAAACTGTGGTATATGAATGTAAGGGATTATTATTATACCATAAGAAGTTATGAAAGAGACACTTCAGAGAATCCTGGATATTAAAAATGGACACAGAGTGAAGGGAGTAGAAACAGGTGAACAATTTATCCAAAGACAGCAATTTTATAAAGAAAAGCAACTTTGAAATAAGAACTCTGTTCAAAACAATGACCAACCATGTCTCCAGAGGACCTCTGATGAAGCTTATTACCTACTTCCTCAGAGAAAAGATGGGAATAAGGTACAGAAATTGACATACATTTTTGGATATGGCCACCCTGTGGCTATTATTTCCCCCATCTATGCTCTTTTCTTACAAGGATTTTAAAAAATATTTTTCTAAGTTTTTAATTGGGAGCAGAGAGAGAGAGTTTGGTAATAGTAATATCAAAAAGAAAAAGGGACACTGAAATATTTTCTAAAATGCACAAAAGAGAACAGAAAGAAATTTAAAAAGAAACAGAGATAAACAAGAGTTTTGAAAGTAATACTATATGTAGAATTTGTGATGTACTTTTAAAAAAAAACCAAGTGACTTAGATAGATTCACAGTTTCATAGAACATCCTCTTTTTGTGTTCTGCTACATCTATGGCAATGTTCTTTATTGTTGTTTAAGTTCAGAATTTTAAAAACCTAAACTCAGCACTGTCCCAAATCAAACTTCTTACCTTTCTCCTTAAATTCATTCTTCCTTCTGATTTTACTATTTGTCTGCATCACTACTATTCACTTGTTATCCTACAGCCCTAACCTATTTTTGAACCTAACCTATTCTTTTCTCTTAACTTTCATATCCAATCAGCTCTATGGGTCTTGTCAATTCTGCTTTCACAACTTCTCTCATCCATCCCTTCTTCTCATTTCCCAAAGTCAACTATCTAATAGATCTCATTATTATCTTCCTGTAATAATAATATGGTAGTTTCCTATCACATCTTCATGTCTCCTCTCTCTACCTTTTCCAATCCAAATCACTGTTACAATAAACTTTCACTGGCACAAATCTGTTCATGTTATTCCTCTGCTCAAAAATTTTCAGGAGGCTCCTACTGACCTCCAGGTTGCCTGGAATTCAAAGCCTTCCATAATTTGGGACCGTAATACCTTTCCAGCCCTATCTCATGTTATTCCTTTCAAGGCAGTGAAAGCACCCAAATCCAATATATAATTCTTTGTGTCTTGAACACTCCCCATGCTACTACACAGAACCTTCCCTAAGCCCCTCAGTAGATAACAACCTTCCTCTTTAGTCCTAACACAGATAGCACTTTGTTGGGATTTCTACTGTATCTATTATAAGAGGTGTCCCAAAAGTCTTAGTGCAGTTTTAAGTTTTAATAGTTAAAAGCTTCACTTTTACTAAGCTTAAAACTTGATATTAAAGCTTAAAACTGCACTAAGACTTTTGGGACACCTTATATAATATCACATATTATAAATATTTGTATAAACTCCATTGGGCAGGGACCCCATCTTTCATTTCCTCCAGTGCCTAACACTTTGCCCTGTACACAGTAGTCCTCCATAAATGTTGATTGATTAGCAAATATTTGCAGAACTGAACAGAAGTAGCTGCAAAATAAGAAGACAACAAGAAAATCTTTGTAACTGAAAATGAACAGAAACCTAAATGGGCTAACTATTTTAAGTATAAAATCTAAATTTGTGATATTTTAAATCGATTAATTCAGGAAAAGCATTTAACATAAAACTTCATTGCTTTTAACAAAGGAAAATCTTTCCACCACTGATTTCCAGAGTGCCATCTTCTACGAAATTGAGACACGCACGGGGCTGGGGTTTTACTCTCTTGTTCCTTCATGTTTGTAGTTTCTGTTCCTTCTGCTTCTCTTTTCATCTGCAAAGACTCCCAATGCAAGTTAAAACAGAATTAAGGTGAAGTACAGTGATAAACAGTATTATACCAACAATTATCAACAGTTATAAAAACAGTATTTCTCCAAATATTCAATCTCATTTAACTTGAAATATTGAGTGACCTGGAGATAGGATAATAGTAACTGGTGCACACCAGTGTGTGCCATTAAGTTAAAAAAAAATGCTTACCTCAGGAAGTGCTTCATTGTGGCGTTAATGACTTCCCAGATGCTATACTGAATCTTCTTCAAATAATCACTTGCCAGTTGCTTTGGGCAGAAGTTTATTTAAGCTGTAAAAATAAATGAGATAAGTGTACCAAAAAGGGAAAAACCCAGCTGAAGGAGCTCTCAACACACACACACACACACACTCACACACAAATAAATATAATCTATTAATCATGAAATAAAAATGCAAATGCAACTCAATGTACTTTCATCTATCCAAAAATATTAAGGTTTCTGTTTTGTTTTGTTTTTTACTCTAAGTGACTTTGTAGTGCATGTTCATGGAATGACTGCTATCCTCTACGGACTTTAATATTACTATATTTGGAGTGTCTTCACTACAACCTGAGGAGCAAGAAAGGCAAGACAAAACATCATAGGAGAAAGCAATTGAAACCTAGTATTCAGTTCCTTTGTGAAAAGGGTTGGACAAAATAATCTCTAAGGTTTCCTAATTCTAAAATTCAATGTTTCTATATATGAAACAATGTATCTGAGCCACTGGATTAGGAGTGAGAAGATTTGGGTTCAAGTCACTGATTTGGTGCTTACTAGCTCGCTGTGGGCCCTAGACCAGGAGTGGGGAACCTGTGGCCTCGAGGCCATATGTGGCTCTCTAGGTCCTCAAATGAAGCCCTTTGATTGAATCCAAACTTCACAGAACAAATCCCCTTAATAAAAGGATTTGTTCTGTAAAACTTGAACTTAATCCAAAGGTCACACCCAAGGACCTAGAAGACCATATGTGGCCTCAAGGCTACAGGTTCCCCACCCCTGCTCTAGACAAATCACTTAATCTTTCTGAGCCTCAGTAGTCCCACCTACAACATGGGAATGTACTTTTATAACCACAAAGCACTATATAAGTGTGAGCTATTGTTATTACCTGGCCATAAGCATTCAGGTAACCTCAACCTTCCAAATTAGATGAAAAGCAATCTGGAAGCAAGCAATAAAGCATCTAAAACCAGTGAAAGTAACTCTTATAAAGCTTAGCAATTTAGTCAACATGGGAGGTACTAGTCCCACCCTATCAAGCATATCTTCTCAAAAAGATATCTGGCTTAATTTTACACATGATGTTTTCTTACTGGTGAGGGGGAAGCCTTAAGCTCAACCATCAATTACCATCAATTACCATCAAAGATGGAAGAGGTGAACAGCTGAGATGTAAAAAGGTTAGTGGTCCTGAGGAGATGGACAGAAAAGTATCCGTTGACAAAAGTCCCCATGAAATGATATGGCAATTGAATGTAGAAGTGCTTATGCAAGATGAGATAGAGGGTTCAGTAAAGAAATCTGGGGCCATTTAGAATAGGGACAGAAAGTGTCTACATCTGAAGGAAAATTCCTATGGGGGAAATGACAAAATCAACTATTTCAGTGATTTCAAGGAATTTCAGCAGACCAATTTTATGCTCTATATACTTCACTAGTCTTTGAGTGATCACTATATAGTACAATAACTGATATTTACAATAATTCTGAGCCATTAAAGGATAAATGGCATCCAATATTCTCCACTTATTAGGACAGGGAAGCATGTAATATATTTTATTTTTTTCTCTTGGAATGATTAAAATAAACTTTTAAAATACAGCGGGTTAATTCACAATTATCTGGAAATAAAATCACAGGTCCAGTCCCTACCCCTAATCCTATTCTGGAAATTATCTTGGCAGTTTTTTTTTTTTTTTTAAGACCTGAAAGGGACTTTACAAATCATCCTTCTTTCAATGTTCTCTTCTTATAGATGAGGAAACAGAGCCTCAAGGAAGTTAAATGACTTATCCAAAGTCACAAAGCTAGTTAGTACTTGGCACATAGTAGGCACTTAATGAAATTGCTGCATCGTTTGAATGAATTACCTCCAGAATCCTGACTATAATGCTGGTTTCCTGATTTTCAGCCCTAGTACTCCTACTACAACATAGATCCCTGCAGAATAGTGAATCTCCCTGTTATGCTAGACCAGTCCTGTCAAACAAATAGAAAAAGGGCATACACAAGTATCTCTGCAGGTCTCATATTGATTTAGAAAACCACATGCTAATATTATCTATGCTTTATTTTATTTTTATTTATTTTGTTTAAGATTCCCCAATTATATTTTAATCTGGTTTCAGGCTGCATTCAGGAGAGCTGTAGGCTGCAGGAGTCTGCATGTTTGCCATCTCTGTGCTAGACAAATAAAACCCCTTTACATTTCTTTAGTAATCATAGGATTCAAAGGCTTTAGAGCTTGAGGGACCCTTAGAGTATAACCCCCTCATTTTACAGGAGACAGATTTACATTGGTAGAAGCAAGCACTAGAACTGAGATTTAAACCAGCTCTCCTAACTTCCAATCCAGAATTCTTTCTATGTTTACCATGATAGGTATTCTCTGGCAAACAAATTATGTCAATCGATAACCAATAAAAATATTTATTGAATATCTCGATTTATAGCACTGTCTAGGGAGTATATCATATTTTAAATGCACTAGGAATACTCATCATTTTAAAGGAATATTTAGTGAATTCTTTAATAAAGAATGCTTTTACAAAATGAAGAATCTTCAAGATCCATTTAAGATGAGTGTTTCCATTCCCCCAAAACCCCCATTTCAAGCCAATTCAGTTTATTAAGTGCATACTATATGCCAGTTACTATTCCCCTAAGGATACAAAAGCAAAAATAGAACACTTCTTGTCTTCAAGGAATTCATGTTCTACTGAGTGAGTGGGTGGGTGAGGAACACAACAGATAACATACAAAATATACCATTTGCAAAGTAAATAAAATGTAACTGGATACAAGGAGGAATACTAACAACTGGGGGATCTGGAAAGTTGTGCAGGAGTTAGCACTTAGGTGGAGGCTTGAATGGAGCAAAGTGGTCTAAGAAATAGATGATTGGAAAGAAAGCATTCTAGGTATGGGAACAACCTATGTAAAGGCATGTAGGGAGGAGATGGAATGCATACAGGAGAATTAAAATGTGATTGAGGAATCTTACACAAAGACCACTTTGGCTGCAAGAGAGATTGTATGAAGGAGAATAACTTGAACCCTGTCTTCAAAGATAGGCTGGATTGAGAATGTGAAGGGCTTTACAGGACTAATGCTAGAGTTAAATCACGCATGGAAATTTTCCCAAACCTCATCTGTAATTTATAGTCTTCAAGGGTGGCCTTGAGCACTGAGAATTTAAACGCCATGTCTATCTTCACGCAGCTCACATTTGTTAGAGAAAAAGGCTTGAACCAAAGTCTTCCTTATGTTAAGGCCAAACCATTTTTCATTACGCCAGGCTCTCTCTCAGAATATCCCAAGTGGATAATAGGTATTTGCTGTTTCTTGACAATTTCTGTAAACTATAGGACCTTTTAACAAATGCCAGGATATCTTTGTTGGCCTTTCTGACCCAAGTTTAATAGAATATGAACTTTGGAGGTGTTTTTTCCAATGATCCTGGATTTTCTGAGTCAAGTACAATCTCTCACTGGATTCTGTTATGATTGACAGCAACATTATGTGATGTCTAGATACTCCCAGGAATACAATCTGAGATCACATAATAGATGATTTGATTGTCCTGTGAGGAGATCAAACCCATGACCTTGGCATCATTAGCACAATGTTCAGAACAAAAGGGTCAGCAGTCTCAGACATCGCTATGTATTTAAGGGTCACTTGCAGCATGCAGGTCCTATGAACTTGGTGACCTTTTGTGACTTGTAACACTGGACTCTATAAAATACTGATTTCTTTCTTGATAAGTACTTCACAAAGATGCTAGGAGCCTGTGAAAAAGTGCTTTGAGCTCAGATAAAAAGCAGTAAAGCTTAACCATACTAAAAAGGCACAGAGAACAACAGGATTATTTTTATAAGAGTGATAACAGTGTCAAGAATTAGAAAGACTGACAAAATAAAAGGTTAAGACCTAGTAGGGATGCTGAAATCCTGGGGCTGCATTTTGAGGGGATGGGGAACAAATACTATTTGAAACCAGTGACAAGACCATATCTCAAACTTCTCATTAAAACATTTAACTAAATTACCTATACTCTCCCATTTCTAGATCATCTCTTCCATCCATATATTCCTGACAATTTCTTCTGTTAAAAAAATCACCACAAAATGCCATATGAACTATATTTTCCCTTTCTATTACTTAGTTCTAAGAAACACTGGTAATTTCTGAGGCAATGCACATTTTTTTCAAATAAAAAATTATAAGGATTTTTTAAAATTAAAGGAACATGATTATATAATAAGTATCTCCATTACCTATAGTAATATCTAGTAGCATTATCCTGAACTTGCTAAAACACTTTTGTATAGGCTGGTACTAATATAACAGTATAGTAGATAATCCCAGAGGTCAACTGAATAATTCCTTGGTATCCTATAGGGTTATCTGCCCTGTTTGTGTTTTTCTAGTTGATGGGGTTTGGGAAGAACATCACAGGCGGTTGACTCTGGAAACTGTGACCTGGCAACATGGGAATCTGTTCTCGTGGCATAATAGAGGTCATAATCCTCCAATCCTTGGTAATATATGACATTGTAATTCAATGTCTTGAGAGAGTTAATGAATGTTCCTCCTGGTTACTTTACACACCAGAGAATGAATGCTAGATCAGGAAGAATAAAAGCCTTTCTAGTTTGAATCCCTAAATTAAAAATGCTTTTTTCCCCATTTATTGCTCCTTATTCAGAATGCCTGACAGATGAGAGAAATCGTGATCACAGAGAGTTAGCATGGTTTCATCAAGAACAGGTCATGTCATTGCTCTTTTTTTTTAAATAGGATTAATAGATGGATAAATCAGGAGAATGATATACTATATATGTAGATACAGTTTAGAATACTAGAGATTCAAAAGTCAGAAAATCCTGGGTTCAAATTTTGACCTCAGACTCTTATCTAGCTGTGTGACCCCAGGAAAGTCATTTAACCTCTCTCATCTGTAAAATGAGGATAACATTAGCACCTACCTCCCAGGGTTGTTATGAGGATAAAATGAGAGAATCTTTGTAACATACTTTGCAAAACTTACAGCACTATATAAATGCTAGTTATTATTATTATTATCTAGATTTTGACAAACTATCTCATTCCATTTCTTCGTATTTATTATCTCTTGTATTGAACTACTTTTCATTTGTAGTTATATAGCTAGGTGGCACAGTGGGTGGAGCACTGGACCTGGAATCAGGAAGACCTGAATTTAAATCTGGTCTCGGATGTTTTCTAGCTGTGTGTTCCTGGGCAAGTCACTTAACCCTGTTTGCCTCAGTTTCCTCATCTATAAAATGAGCTGGAGAAGGCCATTGAAAACCACTCCAGTATCCTTGCCTGGAAGGCCCCAAATTGGGTCATGGAGAGTCAGACACAACAGAAATGACTGAACAATTGGGTGGCAGCTAGGTGGCGCGGTGGATAGAGCACCGGCCGGAAGTCAGGAGGACCTGAGTTCAAATTCAGCCTCAGACCAAACACTTGACACTTGCTAGCTGTGTGACCCTGGGCAAGTCACTTAAACCCAATTGTCAAAAAAAAAAATGACCAAACAACAACAAATACTTATTTTATTTGTATTTATACTTTTATATGACCTTGTTGTCTCCTCCTTTAAAATGTAAGCTCCTTCTGAGAAGGAATTGTTTTATTTATTGCATTTGTATTCCAGCTGCCTAGCACAATGCCTGACACATAATAGGTGCTTAATTAATGTTTGTTGATGTGATTCTTATGGAAAAGCTGGATTGATATGGTCTAGGAATCAGGGGACCTAAACATACTGGCCCACCAGCCCACATATGGCTCTCGACATTCCCAAGTGCAACCCAAACCAGATGAAAATGTAGTTTTTATCTTATTTTAATGCATGGATTTATTAATATAAAAAGAAACATATAAACGTGTGGTTTTCCAAATTAACATGTTGCCTGCAAAGCTCCTTACATATGATTTGTGGATTCCATTTCTATTTCAGTTTAACATTATTGGACTAGAGAGTGCCATTAGGTAGATATGAAACTGGATAAGTAGTTGGGTCCAAAGAGGAGTCAGTAATGATTCAATGGCAACCTAGGAGGACATCTCCAGGAGACTGTCCCAGGGACCTGTGCTCAGCCCTGTGAAGCTGAACTTTTTTTTTTTTTTATTAATGCCTTGGGAAAAGACCCAGACAGTATATTTATGAAATTGGCAGGTGACACAAATTTAGGAAGTTGCTAAAAAAGATAATTTAAGGTTTGATGTGCAGGAAAATTTCTTAACAGTTACAGCACCCTATCAGTTAAATGGGCTTCCTTGGGTGCTAATGGGTTCCCCTGCTTTGGAGGGGAACTTTGTCTGTAATCAAGAACTGGATAATAACTTGTCAGGTATGTCATAGACATTATTCATGCTGAGGTACAGGCTTGGTTCCTCCCCATACTGAGATTCAGAGATTCTGTATGATTCTCTGATTGATTTGTGCTCTTTTTTTGACATGGCACAATCGAATCATGGCTGTACATCTGCACATAAAAATAAAAACTGGTTACAAACTAAATATCCCCAGTGAATAATTCTCATTTGAACTCTCATTTGTTTGATGTTACTATACTCCAACCTTTCAAACAAGTAATATATAGTATATATTGATTTTTAAACTCATGTTAATATATTTTAATTCAAAAATTAATTTTGTTTTTTAACTTGAGATATGCCCTCCTGCTCTAGAGATAGACTCACACTTAGATATCAGAAAACCAGGACTGGGAACTACTAAAATAAATGTTTGAATTGGCAGACAAGCAATTGGAATAATCCTGGAAGAACTTGTAAAACATATATTCCACAAAAATTAAAGCAGCAGAGATCACCGGAAGCAAACCTTAAATGTGGAACTGTACATATACATTTATTTTATACCTGGGAATTTGTGGCAGGACTCAAAGATCAAGAGCTGTTATGGCAATGGAAAAAAACCTCTTCCTTTCACAAAAATAAATAGGCTAACATTTGGTGCACAGCATCTTGGGAAGTTCCGAGGCACAATGAAATCAAAGGCTATGAGCTTTATGTTTCCTTTACTGTGGTCATGGTGAGCACATTTTCACAATGATGTGAATCCTTACAGGCATAACATTGAAGCAACATGGTTGCCGCAGTAATAAATTTTAGAAAAGAAGTCTCCTAAAATGCAAATTTGAAGCTGCTCATAGAAAGTGAGTATAATAATAGTACCTACTCACAGAGCTATTGTGAGGATTAAATGAGATACCCTATGTAAAATGCTTAGCAAACCACAAAGTGCTATATTAATGCCAGCTATTATTATTATTATTATTAATCTACCCTATAGAAAGCACGGTGCTAGGTAGTGTTCACTTTGCTGACACTGACTAAAAAGACAAATGAAAAACCTTTCCCTACTTGAGGCATAAAATATTAACCCTCAATCTATATTTGTAATTTATAGTTTCAGAGCCAATGGGAATTTAGTTTGGTGCCAAACTGTAGACCTCAAGGCTGGGCTGGAAACATATTTATGATCTGTAGCAAAAGTATATTGGTTTTTCTGGCCAGGGAAGCTGTCCATATCAGGTATAACTAGGTTCAAATATGTGGTCTTTGGTTTATGAGACACAGGCTTAGTATTCTGTTACTATACCATGTGATGACTTTCTAATAATATTATTAGATCATATATATTTATATTACAGCATTATTAGCATTCTAATATACAATATTTCTCTTTTAGGATCTGGTGAAATTGAAATATATATATATTCATATATGTATATATATATATATATTTCTATGATGTAGAAATCTAAAAGAGCACTAAGTATCACTTTTTTTTCTATAGTGCTATCACTTTATAGCAGAGTAGAAAAAATACAAATTATTTTAGAAAATAATGGCTTCAGAAGCCCCTCAAATAGCTGAAATGTCATATGGAAGCAGGATTAGATTTATTCCAGTTGGCCCCAAAGGACATAACTACAGAACAGTGGAAATTTACAGGGATTTACAAGGTGCTAGCTGCCAACAGTTTCATCAAAAAAGTATGCCACTCTAGTCAGTCCATAAACAGTTATTAAGCACCTACTATGTTCCAGGCATTAGGCTAAGTGCTAGAATACCAAAAGAGGCAAAAGATAGTCCCTGCCGTCAAGGAGCTCACAATCTAATGGGAGAGAAGAAAACAAGCAAACAAATATGTATAAACAAGCTATATATAGGACAAAAAGGAAATAGATAAGAGAAGGAAGGACTAGAATTAAGAGGGGTTGGGAAAGGCTTTCTGTAAAAGAGGGTACCTAAAGTCAGGGAAGCTGAGGAGGGAGAGCATTCCAGGCATGAGGTAGCCAAAGAAAAGGTCCAGAGCGGGGAGATGCATTGTCTTGTTCTTAGAACAGTAAAGAGTGTGTCACTGGATGGAAGAGTATGCGTTAGGGAATAAGGTATAAAGAGGCTAGAAAAGTAGAGGGGTGAGGTTGCAAGGAGCTTGAAGGCCAAACAGAGGATTTTGCACTTAATACTGGAGACCATAGGGAAGGAGTCACTGGAGTGGACTGACTGAGCAGAAGAGGTGATAGGGTTAGACCTGTGCTTGAGGAAAATCCCTTGGGTGGTTGAATGGAGGATGTCTCCAAGCAAAAGACATGTTACTACTATAAGAACCCCAGTCCCCAACCCACCATACAGATTTCTTTTTATTTTTTATTTTTTTATTTCCATTTATTTATTTATTTATTTTAGGCAATTGGGGTTAAGTGACTTGCCCAGGGTCACACAGCTAGTAAGTGTCAAGTGTTTGGTCTGAGGCTGGATTTGAACTCAAGTCCTCCTGAGTTCATGCTCTATCCACTGCGCCCCCTAGCGGCCCCTCTTTTAATTAAGCTTCTATGTCCGGCTACAGGAAGCAGAACTAAAGAAGGAGTAAGTAAGTCTGCTCAAATAGAGCAGATCTGGACAGGAATGAAATGGAGCATTGACTGCAAAACTCAGGCCAGCAAAGTATCCATTTCAAAAAGGCAGATCCCATTCATTCAACTGTTCGGAATGAAGAGGAGAACTCGGGTGGTGTCTTACTGGGCATTATGTATGCTTCGTACTTCATAACACCCATCAGGGATCTGTTGTTCAGTTGTTCTCAGTCAGTCTGACTCTTTGTGACCCCATTTGGGGTTTTCTTGGCAAAGATACTGGAGTGGTTTGCTGTTTCCTTCCCCAGCTCGCTTTACAAGTGAGGAACTGAGGCAAACAGGGTGAAGTGACTTGACCTGGGTCAAGCTAGTAAGTTTCTGAGGCCGGATCTTCCTGACTCCAGGCCCAGTACTCTATCCATTGCCTAGCTGCGCACCAGTTGTCTACACTGATGTAATGCCTTTCCAGAAGGGGAAACTGAGGTAGATGAAGAATTCACAGTTAAGAACAAGTGAGGCAGCATGACCTAATCGAAAAGACTAGGTTTGGAGTCAGGATACTTTGGTTCCAACCTCTTGCCAGATATTTAGTAACTCTGTGACTTAAGGGTGTCACAAGTTCTTAGACCCTTAGTTTAGACATCTGAAAATGTCTGGTCCACTTCCTGTCATATATAAAACAGTGATGTTAATGATTTCTCTACCTACCTTCAAGTGCTATATAAATACGAAGAATTATTATATGAGAAACCAAGGATCTATGCTCCCCAGACTTCACAAAGCTTACCAGTATTTGTACCATAATAATAACAACAATAACAATAGCATTTATATAGCACTTTAAGGTTCGTAAAGTGCTTTGCAAATATCTCATTTTCTTTCTATAACAACCCTGAGAGAGAGGTGTTACTATTACCCCCATTTTACACATGAGGAAACAGAGAAAAATAAAAGTTAACTCTTGCTCAAGGTATGTTTAAGGCAGGATTTGAATTTAGATCTTCCTGAATCCAGGGCCAGTCCTGTATCCTCAGTGACACCTAGCTTCTTGTCAAACTATCACATGTAAAAGTCCTGGATTTGTCTCAGTGTATTCATCTACATGCAAACAGTGAAAGCAAGCAATATTTGTAAAATCTTAGAATAACGAATACACTTTTTAATCACCTATGCAAATTCTGCACCTGTTATCTAACCCACTTTATATCATACACATTCGTTCATAAAGAAGTCCCCAGGGCTAAATTCTGAGACTCTCTCTTCCTCCTCCAGGGTTTAGCCTGAAGAAAGACATTGTGCTGACATTGACTGAAAGGACAAATAAAAAGCTTCTCCCCACTCTAGACATAAAATACTAGCCTAGGATCCTCTTTAAAATGGATAGCATTGGCAGCCTAGGGAATTTAGGTTGGTGCCAGCAGCAGAGTTCAGGAAATGAGTTGGAAACTTAGTTCTGTTCTACAGTAAAAGCACATCGGCTTTCTGGGTTTTCTGGAGGCTTTCCCCCTCCATCTTGTATCTTACTCTCATGGGAGAAAGAAGAGAGGAGTAAATTATCTCTCAGAAGCGAAGCGAAAAATAGCTCACCTGGCAAGAAAAGAATTAAGGAAAGATTGTCTTTATTGGCACTAAAACAGATTGCTTGTGTGTTTGAAGTGAATCCATAGTTATAGTTTAGTGTTTTGAACTTAAGGGATTTTTTTTTACATAAAAATTGCAATAGCCTGTTTCTTTATAGGCAGAAGTTAAAACAATCAAATTTTTTTTGACAAGGCATCATGATGTTTATGTCTATGATCTCTATCATAAAAACATCTGACATCAAAAGTCTAAAGAAATTGTCATAATGTCCAGGAACTAAAAGTGAGTATGACAAAGTAATATTGCTCCTAAAATAGATGTTGATCCTGACAGCCTATCAATGTTTAGGGAGAATATGGCTGGTTTTGATAATAAAGAGTTTCAGTCCATTAAGATTTAGACAGTGTGGGTGTAGTGGGTAGACATTAGGATAATGGATTTGGCATCAAGAAGACTTACATTCAAACCTTGCCTCTGACATTTACCACCTGTGTGACCAAAGGTATATCATTTCACCTGAGCCTCAGTTTACTCATTTGTAAAATGGGGATAATAACACCTATAAGTGCCTACCTCATAGGGTTGCTATGAAGCTCAAATGGAATAACATATATAAAGTATTTTACAAATTCCAAAGCAGTATATAAATGTCATTATTTTTATTAGGCCTATGCTACAGAGAATAGTGGAAAGCAAGAACAAAAAAGCTCACATTAGGGCAAGCGCTTGCATACAGTTAGTTCTCGATAAATATTTGTTGAGAGAGTACCATTTTAACCCAGTAAGTCTAAAACCTGACTGGTTTCATATTCCTTAGTGGATGGGCTATATGATTGTAGGACCTCCCCGGGAGGTAAGGGGTGAAGGTATGTGGAGGCCACGGCAAATTACCAGGTAGGTCCTCAACATTTGCATATGGGTGAAATCAGGATAGAACAAACACATAATGCATTTATTCATGCCCTGTGAGACTGAGGTCTTTCTTGGCTCTTAGGGAGCCACCTCATTTTCACCCACTGGCTGCCTGCCCGAGCACTTCCAGGTGCCTGGTTTCTCATTCACTGTGAAGAGGCCCTAAAATGTGAGGCTTGGGAAAATGTGTTATCTGGCTATAACAGTAGAGATTCCAGGGAATATGAAAGGAAGATGTGGAAGGAAGCTAGAAAAAAAAATTCCATTTCCTCTTTTGATATCTTAAAGTGAGACGGTTATCCTTTGCTTTGGGACACAAAGCATTCCTTGCTTCAAGGTCAAAAAGTAGAATAAAAACAATAACAGCTGATATTGACCAAAGGTTTTTAAGTTTGTGAACTCATTCAAACCTCCCAACAATTTTGCTAGCTAGGTATTATTATCCTCGTTTTACAGATAAGGAAACTGAGATTTAGAGAGTTTAAATGACATGCTTTGGACCACACAATAGATGCCAGAGATGGTATTTGAACTCAGGTCTTTCTGACTCCAAGTCCGGCACTTTGTGTACCATGATAGTCAGCCAATCAACAAGTATTTATTAAGTGACTACTACATGCCAGGCATTGTGCTATGTACTAAGGGTACATAGAAAAATTAAAATGTGATACCTGCCTTTGAGGAAGTCACACCCTAAAGGGGGCTATGACGTGCAAATAACTATGTACCTACAAGACACATCATTGGAGCTAAGATCAGAGCGAAGGCACTAGCAAATATAGGATTTAAATTGAGTCTTGAAGGAATCCAGGAGGCTGAGGTGCGGAGGAAAGCCACAAAACCATGATATTCTTAATAAACACAATAAGCAGAAAATGCAAATAATAAGTAACTCATTTCCCTATTGTATGAGTGAATGAAAAACTTTAGAATATTTTAAAAGAAAATTTTCACCCTTTTGAGAAAGGTAGAAATTGCCTCGATCACACAGAAATGGCTGCTGGTCCCTGGACAACCGGAGTAGGATAAGATTACTCCCCAAGATTCATCATTGTGTTCTGCTCCAATAGATAAAAGTTATCTCATTTAGGTCTGGCTCAGGTTACAAGGCTCTCATTTCTAGTGACCTTTGGGTTCTAGGTTATACTGCTTCTAACATTTCTTAAACTAGCATATTAAAATGAAGCTACAGTATGAAATAGTGGAAAAGCAATACATTTGGAGTCAGAGGACTGGGCTTCAAAACCCAACTCTGACACTAACAAACCTTGGACAAAACTTCATCTTTCTGAGCCTGTCTCTTCATCTATAAAATAAGGGAGCTGGACTTCACGATCTACACGTGAGGCGTAGAGGGGCAGGGAGGAGTTTATATCTGTATCAGTATACCTGTGTACTCAGTACCCTTATCAATGAAATTATGAATATATGGAGTCTTGAAGAATTGGTGAATTATTCAAGATTTCACTGCAACCTCCCTTGAACCTATACTGACCCCCACTTTTAAAATCAAAGAATCTTAAGCTTAAAGAGAGAAGGGAGCTTTGATTTTGTCTAGACCAATCCCTTCATTTTACAAGTGAGGAAACGGGGATCTAGACAAGTTAAATGACTTGCCCAAAGTCACACAGGTAGTAAGTGGCAGACCCCATATTTGAACCCACTTCTTTTGACTCTGAATCCAGTGTTCTTTATACTGCACCATAATGCAGACAAGGAAGGAAATTTCAAGAGGTGACATTCACAATATATATGTATAAACAGCAATCATAAATGACATGATTAGCAAAAGCGGTGGTTTTTTTTAGATAACTCTGTCTTATCCCACTCATCTAATTAGTGTATTCCCTTCAACTGCTAGCCTAAAATAATCTATTCCTTTTTCAACACATACAGCCTATATTAAACAGAAAATATAAACTTTGTGGATCCCGAACTCTCAGCTAATTTGAAGAGCACTGATGATTGAGAAGTCCTGAGGATCCATGAGTGAGCATGTCTTTCCTGGCTCTGATGAGCAGCCTGATCCACTTATCCATGATAACTCCTCTCTATGTACCCTCCAGGAGGATAGTTCTCTAGAACCACATCTCTATTGCTTTGTAATATCAAAAATACTTTGCATATACATTATATTAACAGATAATTTCCAGCAACTGTAAGATGGAAATGGCTTCCTTATACCCTTTAGAATGATGTTATTTCTGGTTGGTTTTTTTTTTTATGGAATTACTTCTAAAATATACCAGATATACTTTCTTGATTCTTAAGTATAGATAATACATGGAACATAAGTCTGACTCTGATTCCTCTTCATAGCATTATTCTGGTTCTGAGTTCTCAAAGGTTATTGGAGCGCATGCCATGACAACCCATGAAGCAAAGAAAGGCACACAACCCCCAGTATAATTTAGTGTTCTTGATAAACATCTCTAAACATATCACCATGAATATATTTGCAGCTTAATTGCCAACTTTTCTTACAGAGGATGAGAAAACAGTCAAATTATATGAAGAACTTGATAAAAATCCTACAGACAAAATAAACACATACTTTGGTACTTGTGATTTCAATGCACAGGTGAGCATAAGAAAGAGAAAATATTTTGGAAAATATAGTTCAGAAGTAAGAAATGAGGGAGGCCAAAACACTGTATTTTAAATAGAAACACTGTATTTTAAATAGAAACCTAATAACTATACATGATGAATACTTTCTTCAAGAAACAAATTGGGAGTTACTGGACAAGATGAGGACCAAATAAAAAATGAAACAAATTACATTTTGACAGAGAGAAAATTATTCATTACTGATATAGGTCGTTCTTGAGTCATTTCAGTCATGTCCTACTATCAGCGACCTCATTTAGGGTTTTCTTGGCAACGATACTGGATTGGTTTGCCATTTCTTTCTCCAGATGGGGAATTGAGGCAAACAGGGTTAAGTGACTTGCCCAGGGTCATGCAGCTAGTAAGTTTCTGAGGCCAGATTTGAACTCAAGAAGATTAGTCTTCCTGACTTCAGGCCAGGAACTCTATCCACTTTGTGTTGCCTAGCTACTCCTACTTATATGGGGGATATGCTTAAATCAGTTATCTGTGTAGTCAGACCACCAACATATTAAAAGCAAAGATTGCAAAACTAGAAATATTAAGATGAGAAAAAAAGACAAAGCGAACAATGACAAATCCAACCTAAATATTCAAACAAACTGAGAATTAAAAAAAAGGGAAATGGATGGAGGAACAAATATAGACATAAATTATAATCATTTCTTAAAGAAGTTTAACTAACGTAGAACAATTGCCATAACAAGACCAGAAGAGCCTGTAAACTACCTCATCCAGTCACTCAACAAATATTATTAAGTCCTTAATCTGTGCCAAGCACTGTGCTAAGCACTGAAAGTTACAAAAAAGATGGGAGGGAGTGTGCAAAAACATAATCCCTGACCTCAAGGAATTTACAAACAAAGAAATACAACCTCTTTATCAAAAATAAACACAAATATGTAATATAAATTCATTTGCAAAAAAAAAAAGAATATATTGCCTCAAAGAACAGTGAGAAGCACTAAAGATGAAGACAAATTAAATGAAAGCTTGGTAAGATACTCAAGTATGCCAAATCACCCTGAGGGCATTTAAGAATGAAACTGAAAAGATAGTTCCCTCTGATTCTATCCTTTATGATACTTCTGCACAATTCTTATTAGTAATGTGCTACAGTATATTTATGTCTACTGTGAGCTTTCTCCATTGTAATTTCGCTGACACATAATTTTAATTCTTTAGGTGCTATGATATTGGATCACTTGCAACCAGTCATAGAGCATTACCAAAAAGATATGAATATATAAAAAAAGATGGGCCTTTCTCTCAGGTAGAAGTGTGAGGTCATAAAAAGTACTGCACTATATTTCCCTAAGGAAATACTGCCTGCTTTCCCTATTTCTTCAAAAAGCATATGAGCTTTATTAACCTGAGTTAGCCTATTTAAGTTAACCTTAGAGATATTGCTATGTTAAATTTTGCTTTTGCAAAATATTGTCTGCACTTCTTCTCTTATTGAATTTAGAGGTCAATTCACTTTCCATCCAGGGTAGATGTTTGAGCTACTTGTACTGATGAGCTCTATAGATTGTCCATAGAAATGCATATCATAATTTCAACAATAGGTATTCTTTATCCACTTGGCTTTTGCTGTGTGGTTAGTTAGGTGGACGTCTCTTGAATGATTATGTATCTCATTTATGAAACTCTACAAAGTATTCTATATTGATTATAAATACATGAAGTAGTAAATTGAAGCATATAGTATCAGTGTTAAAATCTTGATCTTATATAAAATAAAAATGAATACTGAGTGAAATTGCTGGTGATGTTTTTCCAGTTATGAATAACGATTATAGATGATATGCATTTCTTTTCAAACTACTATGGTATTATAATTTCTTAAAATAGTTGTTTAAACTTTCTGTTTCAGAAAAAGTATCTGATATATTCTGCCAACTCAGATTTATTCTGGAACTAAAAAAGATTTGATTTTAAATTTTATTTTGAAAAATAAAATCTTAGAAAATTGGCTCCTAAATTCTGAAAAGAATTTCTGAATTATTCTTTTTCACCTGAAAATTAAAGGGTCTATATTTTAATTAGTTCTGGAGATTTAGTCATTCTAAAAATATTTATTATGTTAATTGGGTGATGAAATAAGACGAATTTTGGAGCAGAAAATAATATCATTGAAAATATTTATAAAAATCAAACAACCTCTGTGGGAAAAAAAGAAAATGGTGTTTCAACAGGGACAAAATGACAGCATCTTTTCATTATTTATGCAAAAGAATATTCTCTGTAAGGGTTATTCAATTCAAATAAATTTCTATATCAAACAGTCTAATTAACCAAACAACCACTCCAAAAATCAGTACTAATGGAAATTATTTTCAAATTATATTAAAGGTTATAATCAAATGACCTTGAAATTTCGGTACATAGGCCTATTGAAACTTTTTTTTTTTTAATAAAGGAATGAGTCCTTAAGCATCTACCTACTTCAGGATTAAAAGAACAAAAGGCAAACATGTACAAAATACCATGAAATTATATGATAAGGTTTTGTCTAAAAGACTCTGGGGCAGATAGATGTTATTCAAACTTAATACAATCCAATTAATGATGATGTTAGTCATATCACAAAGCAGCAGGGGTTACAGTTTATTGCATAGAAATAGATGTGCATATAAAATGGGTGTTTTAGGGGAAAATGTTTACCTTCCATCTTGTGAATGAAAAAAAAATGGATCTAAAAAATAAATGGCTCACTGAAGGTCATGCAGAAAATCTAGGCTTCATTAGCTTTCTGACTCCCAAATATGAGTTAGGAAGGAAAAAGGAACAGAGCATTGTTAATGTTATTTAATTCAATTCAACAAATATTTACCATTTACTTTAAATTTTCTTTGTATGACCTACTTTCCCTATTCCTTCAAAAGAATATGAACTTCATTAGACTGAGTTACTCTATTTAAGTTAACCTTAGAGATATTGCTATGCTAAATCTTGCTTTTGTAAAATCTAGGGCACAAATTTGTTTTAAAATAATTTTTTCAGTATCTTTTAATACAATTAACAAATTGAACAAAGTAGTAAGTCTTGGTTGTTTCTTTTTTTATTCATGCATAACTAAATTATTTTTATAAGTAAGTCATAAGGCATGAAAAGATTTCTCAAAAAAAGGCATGAAAAGATTTCTCAAA